>NW_019397932.1:0-26233 GCF_000591075.1 Eurytemora carolleeae | reverse complement strand
GGAAATAATTAATATTCCGAAATTAAGTTTTTTCAGAATTAATTAATATTCAGAATTTCGAAAACGGGTATAAGAGATCGAAATAATATTCAGAATTCCGAAAACGGATAGAAATCGAAATAATATTCAGAATTGTCGTATAGACCAGATTTTGTTTAAAGAGGATTATCTTCTCTATACGTAAAAACCTCTATATTTTTGTAACCAGAATTATTTCAGTGCATTCACTGATAGAGAAATACAGCTGTGCAATAAAGTTATACAAATCATTTATTTCAAGATAAGAAGACAGAAATAAATGATAACGACCTTTCCAAGGAGGTTGTGCAGGTTGACATCTCTAATGCTTCTATACTCCGAGCTCTCAGGACGCAGAGAGACGAAGTATGAAGGGGGGAGGAGGGGGAGAGAGGAACGCCCACTCTACCTCTACCAGCGATTCTGAATATTAATTCTGATGTAAGAGTTGCAGCGCAGGTTTAGTGCAAACTGAAGTATTTGAATCAGTTTTATTGTTGTATAGTATACACTGTACATATACCGGTTTACAATCAGGATTCTATGTATATAATTTATCCTTCTCCAGGGTCCCTGCAGTACAGTAAGGAGCGGGGGGAGAGAGAATATTCACACATTATGTTCAATTTCTTATGTATTGTACAGCTTGTACAACAAACGATTTATCTGAAGGCCCTCGTTCTAGAATGGAACGGAACGATTTTAAAAAAGTCGGAACGTGCCCAGCCCTAGGTATATGTGTTCACTTGCAGGGGATTTCAACGGGCATATCGGGGCAGATATCCGAGGTATACCAGGGAATAGCACAGATATCAACTTCAATGGAAGGTTGATACGGAACTTTGTATCCAATAACGGATTGAGAATCGTTAATGGATATGCAGATTATTGTTAAGGATTATTTACAAGAATGACTGCCAACTCGGTGTCAGCTTTAGACTTGGTTCTAGAAAACAACCTGGAGGATAAATTAGTGTCACAATGTCATAGACACCTATGGAAGAATCCTGGGTGGCAGCGACCACTCTGCAATTTTCTTAAAATTGAGAGTTAACCATGGGACAATGGGAGTGGGGACCCAAGAGAAAAAGCCAATCATTGGGCCCAAACTAAGAACAGCGGATGCATACAGAGAAGCCTTTGAAGCTTTGGTAGTATTGGTGGATTGGAATCCCATGGATATTGGAGAGAAATGCAAGTAACTCCAGGAAACACTAGTTGGGGCAGCACAATTGGCATGCAACCAGAACCCACAGACTGGGACCTTTGCGACAGTATGCAAGTCAATGTGAAAACTTCGTAAGAAGTGCATAGTTGCAGAGTCACAGGTTAAACAACTAGAATATGAGAAAAACTTACAAGGGTTCGGAACCGAAGATGAAAAGAAGAAAGAGAAACTCTTTGAGATGGATGTAAAAACCCTCAGATTGCAGATAACAGATAAGGTCCGGCAGTGCTGCCTTGGACGGAGATAGCATTCAGGATCAACTTTGTCATCCAAACAGTTCTGGAGATTAGTCAGAAGAACAGTTAGGAAGAAAGATGTACTAACAGCAGTCAAGGATGCACAAGGGAAGCTAGCTACAGATAGAGCACGGATAGAAGAGATAGTTTTGGAAGAACTAGCAAAAATTTTTTCTGGACAGTGGTCAGCAATATTCACACATAGAGGAGAACAGCTCATCAAGGAGATGGATATAAAACAGCTGCTTGGAGGGCAAGAATGGATGAAAGATTCATTAGACAGCAACGCCCATGAAGAACAAGTGTGTAAACAAACCACTGAAATAGAGGTCAAGACATTTATAGATAAAATGAAACTACAGAGAGCTCCTGGAGTTGACAATGTAATGGTAGCTATGCTTAAATACGCCGGTCCAAGCTTTATAGCCATGTTAAGGGAAGTTATTAACAAACCGTTTCAGGAGTATCAGAGTCTTTGTTAGTGGGACGAATGACACCGATTGATAAAAAGTCAACCTCACTGTTAGTATCACAAAAGTGGCCACTGACAGTATCCTGTGTAATCTTGAGTGTAATCACAAAAATCATGCATGGGAGAATGGACGCAATCTGTGAGGAGAATGGGTACTATGTAAAGTGCAGTTTGGGTTCAGGTCAGGCGGGTCAACATCAGACTGTGTGTTTATGTTGTTGGCAGCAATTAGAAAGGCTAAAAAGAAGGGACATACAGTGTCCATAGCTTTTTGTAACATTGCAAAGGCATATGATTCAGTGAACCACAAACTGCTTTACACAAAGCTAGACCCCATTGGATTTGGTGGAAGGGTCAAGTCACTTATACAATCTATGTGCTAAAATAACAGTGTAAGAGTAAGGATAAAAGGAGGCTTTACGGCGCCACTCTGGTTCACCAAAGGCGTTAAACAAGGGTGCGGATTATCACCCCTACTTTTCGCGCTCTACATGGCAGGGCTTGGAGAGAGTCTACATGCCATGAAGGAAGGTGTAAACTTTAATGAACAAGTAATATCTGCATTGTTTTTTGCGAACGACCTAGTCCTAATTTCAAGGACAAAAGTTACAGGAATGGAACGTATGTTAAAGGAGGTGTCAAGGTTCTCTAAAGGAGTGTATATGAAACTGTCTATTGGAAAAACAGTAATCCTTTGATGGTTGAACTATTTGATGTTCCCAAATCTAGGTTGAAAAAGAGGCTCTCTGAAATAGGGGTAAAAGGGGTCTTGGAGCAGAAAAAGCAGTTAGTGTCTCTAAGCTGCATGCCCACCCCTCAAGTCTTGTTCAAACTTCAGCCACATGTATGCGATAGCAAGGCAGGGGGACTTTTGAACAGACTGAGAGCAGGAGATGCGGGGCTAGTTAGTGTCTCTAATCTGCATGCCCACCCCTTAAGTCTGGTTCAAACTTCAGCCACATATATGCGATAGCAAGGCACGGGGACTTTTGAACAGACTGAGAGCAGGAGATGCTGGGCTAGGTAACCGCCGCCCTAACATCTATGGCTCTACAACAAAGTGGTGTCCACTTTGTCTTAATAAAGGGCTAGTTAACCACCTTACAGAACATCATGTTGTCGTATCTTGTCAGGCAGTAGCCTATGAGAGGTCAGCATCAGGATTGAGAGTACTCATGACAGGAATGACCGGAAGCAGCACGACAGTCCTCACTGGGATCTTAGGGGGAGACAATGCCTCTAAAGAAGTGCTACTGAAACGAGCTGACATGCTTAGCTGAATGTTAGATCGGTGGATGGTCTTGGCAGGAGCACATTAAATAATGGTAACCTCTATACTTCACCAAAAGGGTTGACAGATACCAACCAACCAATGGTTTTAATTGGTTAGCCAACTGACTGGAATGTATCTACTTTACCTCTCTAGCTTTGTACTAAATGATGGGGATTTAAAGGTCTAGTTAGAACAGGGGGGGCCAGTGCACCCTGCTGCCTGGGCGGTCTGGGAGGTCCACAATGGGGCCTATTGTAGATTTCACTCCCTTATGTTCCTTATACAGGAAAGGTTGATAAGTCCAAAATATTCAATTTTCATTTTAAAAAGAATTTAAATCACAATTAGACGTGAAAAAATCTTTAAATGTTTTGATAAATTAACAAATTCATTAAAAAAATTGAAAAGCTGATTAGGGGCGTACTAGGGGGGGGGCAAGCCCCCGGGCTCCCCACTATGTGTACCCCCTGAGGGGGGCACCCATGGGGGGGGCTTTTTTAATTATTCATCTGGTTGCATTTCCCTTCCTCAAGCAATCTACATTCTAAATTGCATTGCAAAAAGATCAAGAAAAAATTTTAGTTGCACGCAAAATGTGACCCCCCCCCCCCTCAGAGATGCTCTTGTACGCCCCTGAAGCTGGTTTGACCATACCGCTCATATTTATGCAACCTTTATCTTATTACTTCTCGACTTTCAAGAAAAAGTAAAAATATCATTTTTTGAAAGTGTATATAAATGTGGATCAGGTTGGGCATGATTAAAGAAATTAAAAACCAAAGTATTTAAAAAGTGGATTTGTTACAAGCATTATTTGTAAAAAATAAAAATGATTTTAAAAAAACATATTTTTCAGACCTACTTTTTGCAATTAGCAAGATGTTTTAAACAACAACACTAAATTTCAAAAGAAAGTTTATCGTTAAATCTTATCAACTGAAATATTTGCAATTTATAACATTACTCTACCTTTAAGAAAAAATACAAGTAAATCTTTTTAAACTATTTTCTAGTTTCTGGATCTGGTGTAACAATATTCATACACAACTCTAAGGCGAAAAATCCGCCAGATAGTACAAGTTATATTCGGATAGACTTTCAGGGAACTAGAGTAAACTTGTAGTTTTTTTTTACTGCTTTTTCATAAAATATCATCAAATTTGAAATTTGGAAGCGAAAAGGAATTGAGTTTTTGCCACAAACGATATAATCCTTATATCTTTGCAACCTGATGGTGTGTACCTTAGATAATTCAAACTTAGATTATTTGATCTAACAGAATTCATAGTTATATATATTTAAGATCTACGGCATACTGTTGCAAAGATATAATGATTAGAAATCAGAGTTTGTGGCAAAAACTCAATTTCTTTGTTGATCTTATCTTTACGGGAACTTTAACCATTATTCGATAGTCAAAACTTCAGATCATGGATTAATTAACAATACAGATGGAACACTCGATGTCGTTTTTTCAAGATTTAGAGGTTTTTCGTTTACAATATCCCTAAGGCAAAAGCCCAAAGGAGTTACGCGCAGTATGCTCTCTCTGTCTTGTGACTCCGTTGGGCCTCTGCCTCAGGATAATTGTGAACGAAAAACGCCTAAATCTTGAAAAGACGACATCTAGTGTTATCTGTATTTTTATCAATCTAGGCTTCAGACACTCTTTATATCAAAATTAATATTTTTGCTCTAATTATAAGAGGAATGAGACACACTCTGAAATAACCATGAAAATCAAGTCACAGCATGTGAGTTTCCTATTTTATTTGTCTTTCTCGTCAAAGAAAATCAAGATTTAAAACAGAATTTTAAACATATTTAACAGCTTACATTTAAAGCCATCAACAATTTCATGGGTAATTGGCTTCGCTTGGGTTCTTAAAAATAAATATGTAATGCACTCCTGTATGCCGAGTCCATTAGCGCCTGATCCAAAATCTAGCTTTCTATCTATCTCATTATCCAATCAGAGTTATGAATCTTTTAATCGGCGCTGTCAGTAAATGGAAATATTTACTTCTACTGAAACTTTGGTGAACGGGATACTTATCTTGGATGAAATATATACCCAAGAAGTTGCATCAACTGTCCTATGTACAAACGGCACTATTTACAGTAACTTGGTTGTAAACCATGATTTGGTTCACAATATTTATTATTTTTATAGCATCAAAAAACTACGCGATGGTGCGTAAAACAGTATAAAGAGGCCTTTTTTATATAGGTTTTCACTGTAGCAAAGGAAAATAATCAAACATTGAACACAACAGATAGCACCGAAACAGATAGCACTGAAACAGATAGCACCGAAACAGATAGCACTGAAACATTTAAGAGGTAACATTTCAAAATATACAGGGCGATACTAAATACAGTTGTTAATGCCAAAGCATCAAGTCTGAACCAATTGCCCTTATCCAGACATTAAGGTTGTCTATCTTTTATAAGTATCCATTTTTTCTGGAATCAAGTTGTTTTTTTAGACACCCTGTCCTTTATTCATCTTTAAAATAATTTGTTTACACTTTTGTTTGCAAATGAAAATTTGCTTTTTCAACAATTAAAAATTAAATTTTCAGAATATAAAGTTCACGTTTCTAAATTATACCAAAACATACAATTTAACAAAGACGACATATTTCGTCGACCAGACTATAGTCTTCATTAATCCTTTATTATTTGCAACCTGATGGCAATATTTTAAACTTGGATTATTTTATCTAACAGAATTCACGGTATAAAAATACCTAAGGTTCAGGCTGTAGATACCAATAGATTTCTTTAATCTGAGATCTTTGTTCTATGACATTAGGTTGCAAACTACGGTCAGCCCTAATTCTTCTGTTTTCAGGTATAAAGCTGAATATTGGTTTCTTCCGCTGAACACTGATAATTCATCCTGTAGGTAAAAATAAATAAATCATTGTTTCTTAGATCGTTTTCAGATCATCAAGAATCATGTATGTTAAAGTAGGTTGACTAATAAATGCCGCAAATAATTTCGAAGATCTAAGACGACCTTCAAGTCGTCTTTCTACTTTCAAGTTTCGTGGGGCAGCCTGTACATTTTAAGTTTATTGAATTTTTAGAGGATAACTCTTCATAAAATCTGATTTTTATTCCTGAAATAAATTTTTTAATCAATTTCAACTTTTCGTTAGAGATTAATTTTTCTAATATTGACCTCAAAACTCCATAATCCTCTGTTTAGTGTTGAATTAGAGGCTGGCTTTAGGTTGACCTCTGAACTTGAGGTTGTATTCAACTTTACACAAAACTTCACATTCTTCAATGAAAATGGGTAATTTGTAATGCTTTGATTAATTTTTACTGATTTCAAGTAACCTGTCATTCCTCTGTCATTTTTAATTGTACCCTTTGAACCTTAGTCTGATCAGGGTTGACATTAAATAGGGTACCGTTGTCAATCGGAAGTGCCACTCTAAAAATGGGTGTCAAAAGAATTGACATCCCTTTTAACAAACAAAAAATTGAATGATGAGAAAAATCCTCCATTTCAAACATATTCTGAAAACTCAAACTCAATTAATAAACATACTTCAGCCATCATTTTCATTCCTTTACCTCTATTCCTTTTTAGAACTGATTGTGTAAATTTTGATGTAGAGCCTGATATGCAAAGAATTGGTTTTAGAGAGCTCATACATGATGGTAATTACTCAAAGGGCCAAGAAACAGTCAAACTCATTAATATGAATACATCTGAAGAATGTGAACTTAAAGCTATCAGTTTTATTGTCTTGAGCTGTCAAAGATTTCTGCCAGAAACTTTACAGGGATATGTATATAGTTTAATTTAACATGTTTATGCATAATCAAAAGTTTTATGTTGAAAGTCAAAGTTTTTATCGTGAAGAAAAGTTTTCAAAATTCAACATCTATATCTTTTATATTTTATATGCATAAATTTTCTAACCATGCTTCTTACACAAACCAAAAAAAATTTTGTAAGATCCACTTTCTCTGTTTTTAATAATTTCTAGAAAACCTAAATATGTTTTTTGTTCAATATATTTATTGTATTTTAACCAAAATGAAATGTGTAGATCCTGCGATAGATGCTGCAGGTGTCGCAAAATCAATTATCAGGTTAACATTTATAATTCAATCAATTTAAATTTGAATTGCCAATATTTAAGTTCATGAGTGCCTTTCAAATCATGTAAAACCTTTATATTTATGAATAAGTTTTTTTTTTATAAACTTGGCATGTGTTTAATTTTAATAATTTCCTCCCATTGTTTCTGAAGTATACATGCGCAAACATTAATGCCATTTTTCAGAAGGTGGCTGCGCGCCTGTTTTTTATCTCAAATTCTTACTTTCATAGATTAATTAACAATACAGATAGAACACTAGATGTGGTCTTTTCAAGATTTATAGGGGTTTCGTTAAGGGTTCAAAAACCCCTAAATCTTA
Organism: Eurytemora carolleeae; assembly: GCF_000591075.1. Classification (NCBI taxonomy): domain Eukaryota; kingdom Metazoa; phylum Arthropoda; class Copepoda; order Calanoida; family Temoridae; genus Eurytemora; species Eurytemora carolleeae. The sequence continues at coordinate 18,560 of NW_019397932.1, read as the reverse complement.
AAAAGTTCTCTCTGATTTTTATTAATCTATTCTTATTTCTTATTTAACACAGTGACAAGTTAATTAAAAACTTTATTTAAAATTAAACACTGAACCCTCTAATAATCTATTTTCCTGGATTATTTAGATTTATTTTTAGGCTTGAAAATATGGTCTTTAAGGAGATTGCACCATATTTTAAAATCAAGTATGTTGAAGCACGTTGTGCTTATTCCAACTGGTTTATTTAAAACATTATGTTTCTAAAATAAATGTTAACACAAAACTAAAATTTAAAGCATAATCATGAGACAATCAGGGAGTTAAAAGGAGATTTAAAGGGACTGTACAGTAATTCATGCAGGTCACATAGATCCAGACTGATGTATAAAGTTGCATCAAGTTTCACGACTGGGTCGCTTTAACCTCATGTCTAAGCATGTATAGAACTTGTTTTTAGTATAAATTGTTAAGAAGTTATTGAACAAATTTTCATCGATTTTTGCGTAAAAGCTTTAACCAGTAGATCACCGTGGGATGAGAATGGACCTCTAATACTAATTTATAAAATTAAATTACTCTTCATTCAAATAATTTGCATGTAATCTAGTAAATGTAGTATTTGTTTTTTATTTCTATTCTTTATTCAACACATTCCAATTTCAATAATGTATCCAGTTGTCTCAAATCTCCCGGATTCTAAAAATAAAAAAATAAACTTTTTGGCAAAAATTTATTTTGAATGAATTTTAAAAACACTCAAGTTACACTTATTTTTTAATCTAGACTTTATTTTTTTAATTTTTTTTTCTATATGTACTTTAAACGTCGACTGTTTGGCCGCTAGGTGTCTCTGCTGTCAATGTTTCAGGAATTTTGCTTGGGAGAGACCAAAAAATCGTCTTTTAAAGTACATTGTATTTAAAAAATGTTGTGAAATATCAACTTTATACGAATTCATCAAATTGATTTCGACATTTATAGGTTGTAATATCTCAATGATTAATTTTTAATTTAATTTAATTATTTACCATTTGATCAGAATAATGCAATTCCATTTTCGGCATGAGTCGTTTTTAACCTTTTATATATGCGCAACAGAAAAAAGTAAAATTAGTGGCGATCAAAATCAAAGAGATTCCTGTTTTATTGGATCACACAGTATATATTCCTGTACCTGTGTACCGTACTGCCATATCTCTTTTGTTGTGTACGGGCAGTCCACCATACTAAAGTTTAGAAGTCCAACCTTTTTCCCACCAACCTGAACCGTTTAAAAGGACTGCAAGCGTAAATTCAAACCACAATCGAAAATCACAATTTTTTCTAATTATTCCAATTAAAATTTCTTTGTTCAGACAAAGTTTTTAGGGGTACCGTTTTGAACCTTTGCATGAAGGGTCACTTGAAATTATGCTTACAGTCATATTTTTTTTTTCTTTTTTAAACATTTTCTAAATTGTCAAAATAGCAAAAAAAAAAGTATGTGCAAGGACATATTAATCTAATGTCCCAAAATTTAAAATGTTTCTATGGAATATTCTTCTCCGATTCTATTAATTTAATTAATTAATCACATATTATAAATTAATACAAAATAAATAGAGGGAATCAAAACAGTTTCGAAGACATTGATTTTTTGCCACAAACTGTGATTTTCTTATTTCTATAATATATATCTTCGTCCCAGTGTGGTAGAACTTTGATATTTGCAACTATAAATGTTAGATAAAATAGTTTAAGATTGACAAATCAAATATCAGGTTGCATTATCAGGTTGTTAAGAAAAAGTAAAATGGGTTTTTGTGGCAAAAACTCAGTACACACAACACAAATAACTGTGTTAAAGAATTAGGTTTTGACAAAATATATTCAACTTAATTTTTTGAAAAAGGAAATTTTTCTTAAATCTGTATTTGAAAAATGGTTAAAAACTATACCTTTGGACCTACTCCCCATACTTGATTCTTGTGGAAGTAAATGAAGTCAAGTCCACTACAGCAAATATAATTTTAGAAAAATATTTAAGATTACTTTTTTATTCTATCGCTATCTTTTAGTTGGCCAGAAGAGAGGGGAAGAGGGAAGGGGATAGATAGATAATTTTAAGAAAATGTATAGAAAAAAATTTATATAATTAAAATGTCCTTTATGAATTGGATGTTGAAATACGTGTCGCACGACAAATGCTGTAAACATTATATCAAAGAAAAAATTTAAATTTTTGTTTCGCTATTTCCCCGGCTAATAAATCAAGATTGCACGTTTGGGCCTTGACAGTTGGACTGCATCACACTGTAGTAAATACCCTACTCCATAAATGTCTCTCAGACCTGTATCAATCCAGGTAGAACTCAATCTTTCTCGTTGGTCTGCGAGGCATTAGCTAATCAGTTGAACTTCACTTTACGTATAAGCGCATTTAGATTTATGAACAATGTACAATATAATTGATCTAGGTTACTATGGGATCTGCCACTGTACTTATTACAACTCTCTTATCTCAATTATATGAGGGAAATAGCAGGGACAAGATTCCCGTCCCCCTTCCCCCATCCCAACCAGGATAGGGTTAAATTCTATTAAATTTGTTAAAATTTGACTAAAATTTGTGTTCCTATAATGTTGGTATACTGGTTTCTCGTTATATTCTCCCCACAAATAATAATCACCTAAAACAGTAATGCAAAACGAATCTTCTTTAAATGCAGGGTTACCCACAAAGGATTAGAATTTAGAGACGAATTTATGGAATCAACACCGTCTTTCTCATGATTCCCTGAAACTGGAAATATGTTTCTCTTCCAAATCAATAAAAAAGCCAGTAAAAGATTTAATTTAATCTTCGTATCATCATATCTTAAGAGTTTCCAGTCGTCTTCAAAGTCTTATCCTTTATAGGTTACCCTGTATCATGATATAATGGTTTGTCTGTTAAATTGTAAATAATAAATATTAAAACGACTAGCTGGCTCTGCAGTTCGATCTTAAGTAAGTTTTCTTAAAATTTTCAACAAAAAATATACACTGAAGAATAATTTTTTTTCTAAAGGTATTTAAAGAAAAGATTAAAACATTTATAGATAAATGTATCAGTACTGATTATCGTGTATCGTGATTATCTTCCCCTCTAACTTTTNCCCCCCCGGCACCAAAAGTTAGAGGGGAAGAGGAAAGTTCCTTGAACGAGGGGCAGGTATTTAAAATTTATCGGAAAATACTAGAAACACATGACAAAAATATTTCAATCAATTTCAAAAGAAAATAAATGTTCCTAAAAAGACTGGAAAATGAAAATGAACGAACATCTGTGTATTAAAATAACAGAGATTTTTCAACATTTTTCTGCTTAAAAGTGCATTAAACAGAAAACAAAGAACAAATAAACCTTTTATATTTTTAAATGTTTTTTTTCTGTTTTACCGCCCTCAGGTGATATTGTTAAATTAAGTAAACAACAAATCAAAAATAATTAAGATCGTTTTTGAACTGGTTACTTTTAAAAAGAACAGAATAGCCTTTAAAGGGAGTGTTCGCGAAAAATGAAAGGGGGTAAAGGCTTAATGCGATAAAAAGCGCTTTTGATCGCTACTAATCTTACTTCTATCTGTTGCGTCTATAAGGAGAAAATTGATAAAGACGTCTCATACCGAAAAGCGTAGCGCCCATACAAATTGAGGAAATTGGAACATACGACTTAGACCGTAAAAAAATCAAATTAATATCAAACAAATCATTCAGATATTACAACCTATAGTCATCGATTATCTTTCGCCACATTTGTATATATTTGATAATTCATACTAGTTTTGATTTTGTTTTTTAAAATAATATTTAGCTTACAACTTGTTTTCGAACATTCCTGGAAAATATGAAAATGTCGTCTTCATTACCAAAAATCCTCGAAACAGGAATAAATGTTTTTATAAGTAACTCTCAGATCATAACAATTAAAAAATATTATATAAATCAACTATATGTAAATGTGGCGAAAGATAATCGATGACTATAGGTTGTAATATCTGAATGATTTGTTTGAAATTAAATTGATTTTTTTACGGTCTAAGTCGTATGTTGCAATTTTCTCAATTTGTATGGACGCCATGTTATTCGGTATGAGACGTCTTTAACAATTTTCTCCTTTTAGACGCAACAGATAGAAATAAGATTAGTAGCGTTCAAAAGCGCTTTTTTATCGCATTAAGCCTATTCCCCCTTTCATTTTTCACGAACACTCCCTTTAATAGAATGAAACGTTCAGTTTTTAGCTGAGAAATGCACAAGGTGTGAACACCAATATTGGACATTTATACTAACTTTTGTAGGCAAAATAATATAAATGTTATTCCATATTTGTTTAATTTCCGTTATTTGCTAGAATTTTTTTTGATTTCTAGGCCATATTTTTGTGAGTTTCTCTGAATTTTTCTTTTTAATTGGAAAGCTCTCTTGCCTTTTTAGGGTGAAGCCAATAAATGGAATCCGTGGTGCGAAATGGGGTTTAACCCTAAACAGGCGGGGGGTGGGGGGCGTTTGGCGCACCCCCCCCCCCGTATTTTTTTTGTCCTACCACTCTCATTTTTGACACTATCACCGTGAAATTTTGTGACTTTTAATGAATAGTAATTTAACGGATTTATAGGGTAGGGTACAGGGCGGATACCTGTTAATCGTGTGTTTAGTAATTACCTATTTTATTTCTCTGATGTACTAGAGCAGAACCTGTTAATCATGTGTTTAGTAATTACCTATTTTATCTCTCTGATGCATAAGAGCAGGACCTGTTAATCATGTATTTAGTAATTACCTATTTTATCTCTCTGTTGCATAAGACTTAATCATGTGTTTAGTAATTACCTATTTTATCTCTCTGATGTACTAGAGCAGAACCTTTTAATCATGTGTTTAGTAATTACCTATTTTATCTCTCTGATGCACTAGAGCAGGACCTGTTTATCATGTGTTTAGTAATTACCTATCTTATCTCTCTGATGCATAAGAGTTAATCATGTGTTTAGTAATTACCTATTTTATCTCTCTGATGCACTAGAGCAGGACCTGTTGTACTCAGGTGTAAATGTTTACAAGTACATGAGCCAAGGTTAGGATAGCACCTCAAATATTAATCAATTAATTATTTTATTTTTCAGAAAATTTCAAACCAAATCAGTCCAAACCAAAACAAAAGAAAATAAATTCAGTTTTTAGCAAGATAAAAACAATTCAGGGTATCCAAATATATATAACTGTTAAAAGAATACTTAGAATTCGACTTGTGCTGGTCTGGGTTATCTAAATGGCGTTACCTACTGAAAAACAACATTAAGTCCCAAATACGTATCCTGAGGCCGAATTTGAAGAATTTGAACCGCATTGCTAAACCGTCAATAACCGGTTACAATTGAGCGCCGGCTCAAATCTCGAAACATTAATTATAATTTCAAGTGGAACCAACTGTGTTTGAACCGGTTCAAATTCTCAAAATTCGGCATCCGGGCTTAGATTTAATGAATAGGAGAAGTAGTTGAGCTACGTAGATTAAATTAAACCACTTCTCTTCAGGTTGGCCCTGCGCACAAGATAACTGATTGAACCGGCGGTCCGTGGACGTGGTTCATCTACTTCTCGCTATTCATATTATCTAGTCCCTGAGATCACAGACGACCTTTAAGTCGTATCTCAACTTTAACACCTTCTCAAACTTACTTTACTTTGTAATCAATTTTAGCCTAATATGAATGCCATGTGATATTTTTTATTATTCTTTTTGTTATCAAAATCAAAACTATGGGAGAAGGCACCCTGTTTATAATAATTTGGTGTAAAACTAACCTTGTGTACGGGTTCCCCGTGTACCCTGGCCTGCATATACAGGAAGCTCTCCCACTGGTAATCTAAAAATTCAAATATTAAACTAATGATTTCTTTACTCTTTAATCATAGTAAACAAATATTTGTTGGTTTAATATGGTAATCTCTAGACAAACTTAATTAATAAAAAGACACAGTTTATCAAAGTAATTATTGTGGATGTCAATTTAAAATTTTTTTTTTTTTTTCATATTTTTTATTTTTGACCTGGCATTGAGCTCTGAAGCCACATTTAAGAATTGAACAGGGATCTTCTGGACATGTCACCTACACCATGTTTTTAATTTTTAATTTTTTTGTTTTTTAAATACTTCCTGTAATATGTACGGGGGCAAGACAATGTATTTTCACTCTTCAGATTAAACACCCATCAAAAACTCGAGATGCATACAAAAAAAAACATCAAAATACATTAAGTTTAATGCAATTTTAAATTAAAAGATTAACAAAAATTGCCATTTTTTAACTTAGCTGTTAGTTTTTTCTTTTTGCAATCAATTCATTTTTTAAAGAATCACTTTCGTTCGAAACCGGTTTCAGAACTAACTGTATTTGCGGTTCGTTTAGGGTTTCCATTCGCAAAACTTTTGCGCAATTTTTGCGGAACGAAACGCAAAATTTTTCTTTAAATGCGCATCAGTTTTGCGCGAAAAAGCAACAATTTGCGCGAAAAAAAAACAACAATTTGCGCAATCATTCGCAAAAGTCATTTCGCGCAAAATTGCCCTATTCCGCTTTTGCGAAACTCAAGTTTTGCGCAATTCCGCAATTTCGTACCAAAATCCGAAACCGATTGTCCAGTAAAAGTCTCGACAATTTTAGTTTTGGACATGCATATTTCCTAAAAGTGGATTCTTCAGGCATTGGTTGGTTACTTTCTTGCATTATTTTATATGAGATAAAAAAGATTTCAGAAATTTGATTAAAAAAATTTAAGAATATAATTCATACTTGATTAGGCAAAGCTTTTAAGGGTCACTTGAAATTATTTAATAGGATTAAAATATTGCCAAGTTTCACACTCTCTAATTTCTATTTTATTGATTTTGGTCCCTTAATTTAAACTTTTTTTTACTGGAAGCAACCAATTGAGTTATCGTTATCGTTATCATACTCGTATGTTAATATCTTTTTATGTATGGAATAAATCTTCAGTTGTTTAATTCTAAGCTTAGAATATCAATTTTTGACAATTTGCCTAAAAAGTTACATTTTGCGTAAAACTTGCGGTTTTGCGCAAATTGCACAAAAAAATTGCGCAAAACTAAAATTTCGTTTCATGCGCAACTTTCGCAAAAAATATTTCCGCGAAAATAGCGCAAATTTTGCGCAAAAGATTTAGCCATTTCGTGGAAACCCTAGGTTCGTTAACCTAGACTCTTCTGTTGGTTTTCAAAAACCACTGAGTATAATCAAAAGCTTAATTATTAGATACTATGGTATATGCTTTTTTATGAAACGAATCAAAATTGGAAACGTTTGAATCTATAAAAACTTCAATATCTTCCAAATTATTGATCGGAGAACAGATCATAAAGATTCAGTTCTAATTAGGGCATTTTAATCTGTCCATGAAGGTCACTTGAAATTACGCTTACAGTCTCTTTAATCCTCTCAAATGGTACTATACCTGAAGAGAAGTGTCATAAACCCAACCCTCTAGCTTGCTATCTCCATACTGCCAGACTGTTGATAACAAATAAGGACATATGGGATAGTCCTGGAATAGAGTTTAATACTGTAGATTAGAAACCCATAATACTGTAGATTAGAAACCCATAATACTGAGGATTACAAACCCATAATACTGGGGATTAGAAACCCATAATATTGTAGATTAGAAACCCATAATACTGTAGATTAGAAACCCATAATACTGTAGATTAGAAACCCATAATACTGTGGATTAGAAACCCATAATACTGTGGATTGGAAACCCGTAATACTGTAGATTTTAAACCCATAATACTGAGGATTAGAAACCCATGATACTGTAGATTAGAAACCCATAATACTGTAGATTTGAAACTTATAATACTGTAGATTAGAAACCCATAATACTGTGGATTAGAAACCCATAACACTGTGGATTCGAAACCCATAATACTGTTGATTAGAAACCCATGATACTGTAGATTAGAAACCCATACTACTGAGGATTAGAAACCCATAATACTGGGGATTAGAAACCCATAATACTGTGGATTAGAAACCAATAATACTGAGGATTAGAAACCCATAATACTGTAGATTAGAAACCCATAATACTGTAGATTTGAAACTTGTAATACTGTAGATTAGAAACCCATTATACTGTGGATTAGAAACCCATAATACTGAGGATTAGAAACCCATAATACTGTAGATTAGAAGCCTATAATACTGTGAATAAGAAACCCATAATACTGTAGATTAGAAACTCATAATACTGTGGATTAGAAACCTATAATACTGTGGATTAGAAAACCTATAATACTCTGGATTAGAAACCCATAATACTGTAGATTAGAAACCCATAATACTGTGGATTAGAAACCTATAATACTGTGGATTAGAAACCTATAATACTCTGGATTAGAAACCCATAATACTGTAGATTAGAAACCCATAATACTGTGGATTAGAAATCCATAATACTGTGGATTAAAAAATTACTGATTATACTAATTTTGAATATTCTAATTAACATGAAAATGAAACAGAACCAAGTAAGAAGCTGATATGCAAGCTACTGCGAAAAGATTTGCTATAAAACAACTTAAAATAAACATCATAAACGATTGCTTAAATGCCGTTTTCATTTTAAAAATAAAAAAACTTTTAAAAATCGGCTTTTCTAGTAAAAATGTTTTGACTGTTAGTGTTCATGCCGCAATGTTTTCAGCGTACTCCAATAAAAAGATTTCGCGAAGTTATCCGTGTAAATTGATGGATTATCATAAAACATAATTTACCTTTGAGTTCTGAATTCCTCCATAAACTGAAAAAATATATCATAAACTTGTTTACATTGTTGCTAAAATATTTTCCATTGTAAAAATTAGTATTAAAATAAAAATAATAATTTCTGATCTATTTGAAGGTTAAATACAAATTATAGTTGGTGGTGTTGAGGTTATTAAAAATGCATTATTATATATTTCAAGTGATTTATTAATGTGCATATTTCAAGTGATTTATTAATGTGCATATTTCAAGTGATTAATTAATGTGCATATTTCAAGTGATATTATTAATGTGCATATTTCAAGTGATTCTCCATGCAAAGATGACAATGTCCGGTTTACAACAGTACCTTTTACAGTTTTGTCTGATTACATGTAAATTAGAACTCCATGTTTTTGTTTTTGAAAACCGATTATTTTAATTTTTGGTGTATCTGCAGAAGCGACCAGTGCATTCCTTGCTTGTAAGAAAGATCAGTTTTCAAATCAGAAAACAATGTTTTCTTCAACAGTTTTAATCAGTTTAAGGTATCAAGGGTATTGTTGACTGATATCTAGACAACTCTGAAAGTTATTAGACTGGGCCACGACTTTAAAGTGTCGCAACTACTTGTCCTTTGGTTTTACCTCATAAACTCTCTTATACTTTTAGTAGCCCTAAACATATAACGTTTTAAAATGCAACACGTTTCTTTCTAGTAAGTAATTGACTAAATAATAAATTTTTGCGTTAAGCGAGCATATCGTTGAGTGCAGTGTGTTGTAAATTAGGGATTGGTATTGAGGAGGGTTCCTGAAAATACGCAGACGTCTGTTTAATAATATTTACCTAGTCCTGGTGTTTCATTGACCAGCCAATTTCCTCCTCTTCCTTCATGGTAATACAAGAAAAATCTACAAAAAATATATTTTTTTATCATTTTATTTACAAGAAAAAAGTTATCGCTTTTTTCATTTATAAATATTTGGGTTTCTCAAATTTGTTCCTTATAAATTAACGTAACGTAAAAAATAACAGTTTGTTTTAAAATAAAGCTTGAGGGTTGTTTCTATCCATTGACAGAATTGTTGGTAATTTTTTTTTAAATCCGGTTATTTAGAGAACTTTTGTGTGAATAATATTTTATCTTGAACACTTTGAACTCGATATTCAATGTGTTCACTTTTAAATTTCTGACCTCAGCTCAGCTTCAATAAAATTAAAAGAATTAAAACAAAATTTTTTTTTAATTTTTCTCCCACAAACTTTTAAATTTTTGATTTTATTTTCAAAAGCGTTGAAGTTACCTATTGCTTGTGTGTTTATAAAAAGGTCTGCCAGCCTTTACCCCTACTAAAGTATACTGTCCTAACTCTCCAGAATGTATACTAGAACAAATTCCAAAATATGCATGAAACAATAGAGTTAGTAATAAATCTTTTATTCAACTGAAGTTTTGCTTGGTTTACTTTTGAAGATTTTTTATTTTTAATTTGAATTTTTTTTTGAAAATAAAAATTAATAGGCCATAAAGAAAACACTTGAGCTTCAAACCTTAATATTCTTCATTATACACACTAGGACTCCTAGGACAGTAAAGGTGGATTCAGCTCAGATTTATTTAAATGAACATGAGCTGAGTGTGCGAAGGGTTATCCACCAGGATGTAAAGATATGAGGATTAGAAATTTTAGGTTTGAGGCTTACGTTTACCTAATAGTTGATGGGTTACTACTGGATATAATAATTGTGGTGCAGTTACATATATCCAGTACATTAGCACTCTCTTATGTTTAGTTCCTTTTTACGCGTAACTGCACGTAATTACGCGTAAGAGAATAATCTATTACGTTGGAAACCCTAGTTAAAATCGTTAATTTAAAAAGAAAAATATTTTTCTTATTTTTCGTAAAATTCAACACAAGTTTGAAACGTTAAACAATGTTATCAAAACGAGAATGATCTGTAAACGTAAAAAAAGAAACAGAGTCTTTGCCACACACACCAAATTTTCTAATCCCTAAATTATTGCATCCTGTTGGTAAACTTTTGATATTTTAAACTTAATTTTTGATCCAACAGATCAGAAAGTTTAAATTATCTATAAGGTTTACAATACAACAAATGGTTGTAAAGATATAAGGATTAAAAATCAGAGCTTGTTACAAAAATTAATTCCTTTTTCCTAAGAAATTTTAACTTTTCATCTGTAACAAAATGTGTTGGAGCACTGGAGCTTAATTTAACTTTGGAGCGCAGATCTTCCAATTTTGATAATTCAACCAAATTTTAAGAAAATCGATACTAAGTTAGATTTGGCTGAGGTGCTCTAAGAAATATTGTTAGATACAATTTTTACATTTCTTTCAGCGTGTTTGACTATATTGATCCGACATTCGACCGTACTTTTGCAAGACAAAAACATTGAATTAAATTGAGAAACCAGCATAAAATTACACCCGAGAAGAATTCTTAAAATAGCTAAAGTTTTGGTTCTCAAAATTAAAAAAAATGAGAAAAAAATTTGCTGGCATTTTAAAGTTAGAACATACTTTATACATAATCTGGTGATAAAGGGTCTGCAAGGACAGACATATCTTCAACTTTCAAGTGACCCTTCATTTATAAAGCGATATTCAATTTTCTAATAGAAAGTTACGAATGTATCCGTCATCTATAATCAAACGAAGGGGATTTGATAAAGGTACTGTTGTAAATTTGACATGCTATTTGTTTTTAATAGAGAGTTATTTGACATAGAGTTAACACTAACAGTCTCTGTGAACAACAAGTTGTTGTTGTTACTGATTAGTGTTACCTTTTTTAGATGTTTTATTTTGGAAATATTTTGATTTTGGTTTCTGCCTATTGTTAGAAGCTGAGGCAAAGGAGTCATTCTTTTGTTTAGTTTGGTTTCAGGTTCAAGATGAGCTTCATCAAAACTTGCTAGATCAAAATATGGACAATGATTAAAGGGAGTGACTGGCAATGTATGGTGGTTGAACTGAATATGTAATATTGTGGACAAATTATTTAGGATTCATTTGAGAAATATTAAACGTTTCTACGACGTATATTTACTGAGTCTGAGCGCAAAGTTGACGTTCAAAATCATTGATTTAGGTGGGTACGTTTTCAGAATCGGTTTTTTAAAATCATTAAATAACGACGACAAAAATGTAAACAAAATTTTACAGTAAACTAATTTATAATTGTTAAGGCACAGGTTGAGAAAATAAAAATTAACTCATATCATCGAAAATAAGTAATCTTATTCAATTATTAGTTTCTATATTCTCTCTGATTATTCACGAATATATTTTCTACAGATTTTCTGGAATTTTTATTGAAAAGACGACATTTGAAGAATTTGCAGAAATCTGCGAATAAATTCATAGAAAATAAGAAATTCAATATAGTGATGGAAACAAAATAATTGATTCTAACAAAACAAAGCTGGGCCACCGCAGTATTTTTACAACCAAATGAAGTGAGTATATATATATATATATAAAAGTAACTTTTATCTCAAGAAAAGGTAAATTTAAAAAAAAGGTAAACTCTGGAATAAAACATGTTCGCAAATATTTTCCTGGTGATGGGACCTCATATGTGTCTATTCTTAAATTCTCTAATTTTCCCTTTGGAAATCATTTTCATCATTTTTTTAGAATTATCAAGGAAGTTGAGTCCTTACCACAAACTCTAATTGTCGAATCCCTATATCCTTTTAACCCAATGTCGTAGACCTTAGATATTTCAAACTATGAATTCTGCTACATCTAATATTCAACGTTTGAAATATAGGTTTACCCCGTCAGATTGTGAAGATAAAGAAAGTAGAAAATTTGAGTTTTTAGAAAATCTCAGTTCCTTTCTTTCTGATTGAGATTACAATATTGTCAGATAAATGATCTTTCCTGTTTATTTAAAGAACCAGTGTCTCGTGAGCTAGATATATATTATCAATAGTAAAATACTTTTACAATTTTTTAAGACTAAAAAATCTAAAATATTAAATGTTTAATGTAACTCAAGTCTTGAGAAAAAAACTACAAAATATTAAATAAATAAAACAAAAATTTTGAAATTTGATATTCATAAAAATTATCAAATCAATAGTCTCATAAACCTTTCATTTATTAAATCAATCCTAATAGACCAGAGTCTAAAACTAAAGAACGAAAAGTTTTGACTTAAATTTTAAGTTCATGGTTAAATGCATCGAGATATTAGTAATAGAGGGGGCATCTGGAATTTTAGACTTCTTATTGTACAGCCACTGTACACAATGACCCGATCAGAAATTCTACCTGGGCGGATCTTAATTCGTAAATCAGTGTTTTAAGACATTATTGTTTGAAAGTGAAGCCTACAATATTCAAGCAAAGAAAATAAGCTCATATGATTTTTGTCTAAAAATGAGACATGACAAATAGAGAAAAAAATAAAATCCTTCTCCTTAATAACATCTTGTTTATTATCAAATTCTTTACTTCTGAAATCTACATTGTACAATTAACTCTTAGGAATATATGTTTCTGACTTTTAGAATTAGAATGAAAAGCAATTCTGAACTAATAATAGATCTAAATTAGGTTAGACTTAATTTTTATGTTATCGAAGAACTTAAAACTGTCAAAATATTTGTTTTACATAAATGAACTTAACGTGAAACAAGTGATTTTTAAATAGAAATAATCTATTGGTTTTGTAGGAGCATATAAAAATTGGGTGTTTTGTCTTCCAGATAACTTGTTCTATCCACTCTTTTCGTATGTTATGAGAAATTTCTGAACCCGAAACATCGTTGTTTACACAATTTTTGACACTACAATATCTCATTGTTGAAAAATATTAAAATTAACTGTCCACACAATACCGTACAAATAGATGTACTTAGGATTAAACCCACTGTACTCTATGATACCAACTCAGTCATAAGGAAACATTTTTCGACAAAATTCACTGTACAGTATAAACCTAGCCAGGCAAAATTAGGAGAGTTATGCCCGCCCCCTGGTTAAATGCCACTTCTGACTTAATTTAAACCTGAACTTTAACCGTGAGGTTAAAGTTCAGGTTAAATATTCAACCCTGTGGTTGAATATTTAACTCGCCGAAATCGACGAGTTAAAATTTAAACAGAGGTTTAAATTATCTTGAAATCCTGCATTTTCCCTATTTGTCTATTATTCAATCATCATTCAGCTGCAGCTGAGAAAGCGGCATTCAACTTTACGATACATTTAAAAGTGAAAACCTTGTTAAAGAAATTTCACGTTTTAGATAAATTAATTTTTGGATGTAAACCCAAAAAACGGTTGTATGTTTAGTTTTCGGTTACATAAGAACAGCTGATTAGCGATGGTTATGTAATATTCACGGTAAATCCTTTTCTCTGATTGGTTCAGATTTTCCCGGGAAATTCAAATTTAAAATTGAGAAAGTTTAATATTTAAGTACCTATTCATTATTTTACAGAACTTTTAACCTCGAACTTAAAATTCGCGCATTCTTTAGTTTTAGACTCTGTTTGTTAAACTTTTTAAAAACTGTATTAGAAATAAAATCCGACTAATTATTAATTTATATTCTTTAATTTTACCTAAACACGTAGAGTTTAATAGAATCTGCAGTCTCCATATCTTTAAATATAATCTATAGTAAACTAAACTGTATACTCGCCTTGAATTATAATATTTCTTATCCCTACATGTATAGCATCATGAAAACCTTAGATGTTTTTAACTTTGACTTTATAATCATAGTGTTATACCATACAAAAGTGGTATGAAATAAAGGATCTCTAAAGCCTTAAAACTAATGAACAAATAAAAATTATACTAATGAATCATGGAAAGCCAGAGCTCTCTGGCAGACTCTCCGCCTTTCATTCGCCTCGTACACCAGTTAGTCTTCCATCTTCAGACTCTTTGTGACTACTGAATCTATTTCGGTCCAACCCAGGTTGATCCTATTTTCTCCTTCTAAGCCGTGGTTCATGCCTATTGGCTTGAATTTAAACCAGGATCTAAGGGCATATGGTTGCTTTGGTTTTCCCGGCGTTCAAACATGCGTTCAAAGCGATTTCTGAGTTTGCATTTTCTAACGACAAATATTTCTCCACATTGGCGACTTATCATCCGCCCCACTTTCTGTCCTACCTATAACTATATACAAAAGTGCTAAAACGTTGTCTTGTTTATAGGCCGGACTACTTGCAATCAGAGCTTAGCTCCGGGTGCGTATGAGGACTGATGGGGTTACATCAATGGAACTATCTAATTAGAGTTTAGTTATGTTTTTGTATGAGAACTGAGGGGGTCGCATCAATGGAACTATCCCTATTCCGAGCTATTGAGCTCACACTGGTTACAATAGTTTGAAATATCACGGGTCCAAGACATCAACTTGCAAAGATATAAGTTGTAGAAATTTAGAGTTTGAGGCCAGAAATGCATAAATATATCAGAAGTCAAATACAAAATTCACGTCTGTCTTTGCATCTTTATTCAAAAGTCTGAAAGGAACAGGAGAAAAAACTTCAAAAGTGGTACGTCCCGATTACAGTGACACGCTTGCAATATTTTTCCAATTAATGAGATATTAATGAGAAATCCTGATTTTCAGAAATAAAATATAATTTTTTCAATTATGGTTTCACTATATACAGGTGTCTGAGAAGAAAGAGGGAAAATTTCAGAACTTTTAAAAAGATAAAAACAATAGATTGTTGTTTAGATAGAGAAAAGATTAAAATTTTAAATCTTTGATGGAGGATGGTTTGACATAAGGCCTACTTATCAGTGTTTTCTTTGATATCCCCTGACTTACAGTGAAACCCTTAATAACGAATACATCGAAAGAATTCATAAAATGTTGTATTCTTCACTTTCTGATAATGTAATGTTGCAGTTATTTAGTTTTTTAATTTAATGATTACATGGAACTCTTTAAAACTGTTCCCGCATATTCATGGCTATTTATTTATTTTCGCAAATATTGAAATTTAAATATATAGTAAAAAACTCATTGAAAAATTGTCAAGACGACATTTGATAAACTCTTTCGATGTATTCGTTATTAAGGGTTTCACTGTAGTTTAAACCAAAATTATCATTAAAAATTCTACAATTACCTTCAACAGGGTTTACAGTTCTGGTATGCTCTTCTTAAAAAAATAAGAAATGAAGACGACTGTTATATTTAAGTTTTCTTCAAATTACAAGGTTACAAGTAAACAAACAGAAACTTATAATTGATAGATTCTCTTTGTTTCCATGCTTCAGTGTATTCATGCTGTTTAAAAGCTTAGTATAAAATCAAATATAGAAATTGTAAGTCGTCTTCGTTGTATTGATATATACGACGGCCATAAAATATGGCAGTCTCCAACGAAACAAGTAGGTAGGTGGGTCGAGACTTAAAAATAAAATGAGAGGGGACCTTCCTAGAAATTGTGTCACTATAAGTAATAAATAAGAAAAATTATTAAAGACTCACCAAGCATAACTAAGGGTGGGAGATAGTTGCTAGATACATTGATTGATTGCCTTAATTGATCCACTTGATCTTGAAATAATGATTGATCAGGATCGAGGGATCGATAGTTAAAAGTTCCATTTTCAGTTTCAGGCTGAACAACCTGAAAACCATTATAAATTTGAAAAATTATTTTTAAAATTAAATTAAAAATTATCAACTTCAGGTTTATTCATATAATATCAAGTACTGGGCAAGGGCAATTTAAAGGAACCATTAACGTTATTTGAATTTAACCTTTATTAAAACAGTGCAATATTAAATTAACAACAGTATTTCCGCCTGTCAAAAGTAAACTTCCTTATAAGGATCTTTGATTTAAAAAAACGATTTATTTTTCTATAAAGAAGATTACAAGCAGTACACGATATACTACTTGAAGTACAATGCATAAAAATCCTAGTAAACGAAGAAAAAGTTCAGCTCTAAGGCAGTAAGGTCATTTGACAGTAATCCTTACAATTAGAAGTTTACTTTTGACGGGTGGAAATGCAGTGTGACTAAATCAGAAGTTGTTAGAAACTTACCTGAATAAGTTGAATTTCTCCTGAATTATTTGGTTTGGTTGAATCCAAGATGTCTTCCAGACAGAAAACTTTGAGCAAATCATCATTTTTTAAACTCTTTTGGTCAGAAAAGTGCCAAGTTAGATTTTCTCCTGTTGGGCATCGATCTGAACTAAAAACTATTTTTACCAAAAATGTTAAATTAAGGAGTTGTTTCTGTTAGTTACATACAGTCCTAACCAGAAAAAAGCATATTTAAAGACGCTTTTGTTTGAACTTATAATTAGAAATGAAGCTAAAGTTTTTGTTATTTGAACGACGTGGGTCTGTCCTTGGGAACGATTTTTTGCCCCCCCCCCCCCCCCCACCTATACATTTTGTCCATGACCACTAATTTTCAGCAATATTATATCATTTAGGGTTAGGTTAGGTTCAGACAATTTCTGGGCCAGGCATTGTGGCTATGACAGGCTAGGGGGCCGAGCACCGCTGCTAGAAAAAAAAAGAATTTCTTTTTAATACCCTAAAAACGTAAACAAAAATTCATGTACATAATTAATGGGGGGGGGGTAGGGGGGCCAAAAATTGTTCCTGAACCTTTTTTAGAGTTTTAATAGTTTAAAATTACCAAATTTTAATGAATGTGTCTAATTTCAAATAAAGCTAATCAAATACGACTTTTATATCAATTATTAATGTACTGTACTGTACCTAATACTTGACATAATAATACATACTGTATCTAAAATGTAAAGCAAGCTTTAAGACTTAAAATTTAATTTTTATGTTACTGATCTTTGTCAAAAAAAGTCTGTTTAAAAAGTCTGTATAAAAAGTCTGCATATAAAGTTTGTATAAAAAGTCTTTGTAAAAAGTCTGTATAAAAAGTCTGTAAAAAAAGTCTGTATAAAAAGTCTGTAAAAAAAGTCTGTATAAAAAGTCTGTAAAAAAAGTCTGCATAAAAAGTCTGTAAATAAAAGTCTGTATAAAAGTCTGTATAAAAAGTCTGTATAAAAGTCTGTATAAAAAGTCTGTATAAAAAGTCTGTAAAAGTCTGTATAAAAAGTCTGTATAAAAAGTCTGTATAAAAAGTCTGTATAAAAAGTCTGTATAAAAAGTCTGTATAAAAAGTCTTTAAAAAAGTCTGTATAAAAAGTCTGTATAAGAAGTCTGTATAAAAAGTTTGTATAAAAAGTCTGTATAAAAAGTTTGTATAAAAAGTCTGTCTAAAAAGTCTGTATAAAAAGTCTGTATAAAAAGTCTGCATAAAAAGTCTGTATAAAATGTCTGTATAAAAGTCTGTATAAAAAGTCTGCATAAAAAGTCTGTAAATAAAAGTCTGTATAAAAGTCTGTATAAAAAGTCTGTATAAAAGTCTGTATAAAAAGTCTGTATAAAAAGTCTGTAAAAGTCTGCATAAAAAGTCTGTATAAAAAGTCTGTATAAAAAGTCTGTATAAAAAGTTTGTATAAAAAGTCTGTATAAAAAGTCTGCATAAAAAGTCTGTATAAAAGTCTGTATAAAAGTCTGTATAAAAGTCTGTAGAAAAGTCTGTAGAAACCTGAACGAAATAATTCCAACCAAAGGGTCTCCAAGTTTTCCTCCAATAGCCCATGCCTCACCAAATGCCTAGTATAAAAGATTTATAATTTTTATCAATTTCAAACTTCTAAAATATTCAAAGCTGCAGCAAAACTTAAAGGGAGTGTTCGCGAAAAATGAAAGGGGGTATAG
>NW_019397931.1:29828-34184 GCF_000591075.1 Eurytemora carolleeae | reverse complement strand
GTTTTCCTTAAAATACTAGAACTTTTTCACCTTTGCTCTAAAATTCCAGGGGGAGGGGTTTAGAAAATATTAACCCCTGGATGAACAATATCCCTCTTTTTTATATATTTGATGCAATGTGTAGCCAAGGGAATAAATAATCGTCCCAGCTTCTCAATTCATTTCTGTCTATCCCCCTCCCCCCTGTCCTATCGTTTGTATACTACACCTTTTTGTTATTTTTTTTTCCTTTCCTCATCCTAAAAGAAATCAAATTTTTTTATCCATTCTTTTTTTCTTTTATATTTTCCCACATTTTCCCCTATCCTCTTATTTTTGTCTCAAAAGCCGTAGTGCTAATAATGTTTTCCAGTGTTTATTCTTATTTTTTCCACTTTCTTCTCTCTTTTCTTTTTCCCTTAGTATTTAAGCCTATACCATAACTATTAATAAACGTGAATAATGAATGGAATTGTCACCCATGTTTACATGTTTAAAGGGGGAATATTCTTAACCTCCCATCCTACAACCATATATATAGGAATCTGTCTCTTTAATGTAAATCTGAGGTATGATATATTCCAATGTCAATTTCCTCTCCTCTAAAGAAACTGTAAACCCAGTGTTAGTTTCAAAGCAATGTGTGAAAATCTATCAAGCCTTGCAGTACTGTCATCATACCACATTTTTAGAAAACGAAAAACACTAGATATTGTTTTTATTCAGGCAAACCGTTGGATGTGCTTCTACCTTATCACTGGGCTACTATACAATTCAAATCACTAGACAAAATTTCATATGTTTCATTTTTTTCCTAAACTTTGGCGTTTTAAAATTTTTTTGTAACATTTCATAACTAATGAATCCTATTTGTACACTCGGTTTTTAACCACCAAAACTTAAGGATGATCATTTTTAGGTAATTCTTCAAAGTTTGTTTTTAAAAGAGGTTATTTCCAATCATTTCAATGAAACGTAATTTGCCAGCTACTTAATTCAAACTAAGAACTGGGAGTGAATGTATAGTAGTATCTCGTCTACGGACCTATGATGAAGAATACTTCTAAGGTCGTTCTATCAATTTTATATGGTAGTGTACTATACTTTTTATAAGTAATGTACTAATTATTTCAATCCGTCTTTTAATTTCACATTGCAGGCACGCACTGGCAAATGTATACTGAACTTCGCGCTAAAAAGTACAAATGCCCCGTAACATTATGATAGATGACAGAAATAAATTGAGTTTTGAAAAGACGACAAATGCCAATCAATCAGTAAAAGTATTTTGTTTAAATTGACGCGATGACACTTTAAATCTTGTGACGTTTTTAGCTAATTTTTGACAAAAATGATTTAAAATTTTTTAAATAAACATATATATTTTCTTTTTTTAAAACATCCAAAAATTTTCGACATTTTCCCTTAATTTCTACCAAATATGTTACCTGCAAAACTTTTTAATATACAAATTTTTTTTTTAAACTTAGGAAAATTGTTCGAAAAATTTTACAAAAAAATTTGTCAAAGTTTAACGTGAAAATTTTAGTAAATTTTACGAGAAATTTTACGAGAAATTTTCGAACATTTTTGCCAAAATTTTACGTAATTAGATATTCGTACATTTTACGTATTTTTCGAGAAATTTACCAAAAGTACGAAATTTTTTCAAATTTGCGTACGAGTATTTTACGAAAAATAGGGGTATTTACGAACCGTTGGTGAAATACGTAATTTGGTAAATAGGGTGCGCTGCGGCACATATGACCAATACTAATTTGCTGAGCAATAAAAAAAATGGTCATGTACAAAATTGATAGGTTCTATTTTATGTCTATTTGAACTATTTTTAATTGTTCATTTCAACTATTTTTATATGTCCATTTTGAACTATTATTTTGTCCATTTGAACTATTTTTATGTCCAATTAAGCAGGGGTATAATAAGGATTCTGTAGAGGGGGGGGGGGAAATTTTGTTTACCCTCCCCCCAGAAAAATATCATGATGTATATCAAATTATTGGTTTTAGTTGGGTTTGATTTGCATTTTCCACTCATTTCTGGCATTCACAAACTCCCCCAAAGACTTCATTTCCTACCTTTTAGCTTTCACCTTGTTTTATATCCTTCATTATATAGTCATTCATTTTACATTAACTACAAAGATCTGTAAAAAAAATGAATTTATTTTAAGTAACATAAAAAATAGTTTTACTCTATAAGAATTGAAAAAGATATGTAGCTTTTTAAAATCTTTAGAAAAGCTATCTGCAAAACTTTGAAAAAAATATTGTCTTCGTTAATATTCTAATTTCTAATTTCTAATTTCTAAAATTTTCTTGTCGTCAGTATTAGGTAAATATGCTAATATGCTATATTCAAAGAGAAATGTCTAAAATCTAATTCTTAATAATCTTGATCTTTTAACATTTTATTCCCCCGGCCGGAAGAGCTAATACTTAATTTGACTATAGTGCAAGTACGCTGCTGCATTAAAAACTCGATTTTTGGGTAAAATTTATCTATGTTATACTTTGATAAAGTTGATTGAGTAAGATTATTTTTTCAAACATTTTTCCTAATAATTAATGGTAATCATGGACATGGAGAATGGAGATCAAGTTACTAAACGGGGATATTTGTGTCCCCAAGATTCTAGGGGGGGGGAATTACCCCCAGGATTCTAGGGGGGGGGGGTAAGTAACCCCAAGAACCCCCCTTATTTATAACGCCACTAGCTGGTAACCCTTAACACCATTGTGTCCATAATTTCATCATTTCGTAGATAAAGATAATTGAACACAGAGCTAAACTTGCAACATCTGAAACATCTATGATTTATCGACTTCCAACCATGAAAACATGCAGTTTTTATTTTGAAAATTTTCCATCATATAGAGGGGGCGGGAGGTAGTATTTATATTTTATTTTTAGACAATTGTGATTGTTAAGATTGACACCTGTCGGACTAATTTTTCGAAGTGTTTGCAGCCTGCATAAAAAGAAAAAAGTCCTTTTTAAATTATAATTAATCCCTATGTCATTCTGTAGTCTTCTTTAACATAAAAAGGATCTTATAATCTTGATTTAAATTTTAATTAATAAACTGACACATTCAAATCTCAAAATCATGGCTAAGATCCAAAATGTGTAAAAAATATATAGTCTTAAATAGACGGACGAAAACTACTAACATTTTCGTACAGGTTTTTAAACTTCTGTGGGGGTCTCTAGCGTTATTCTTATGCACTACAGAAGAAAAATGTTCAAGTGCTGAGTAAACCATGTGTTTAATTAAATTTGTGGATTTTAAAGATTATATTGTTTGATTAAAAATTAACACAAAGGGAGCTATCAGGCAAGTTTAGGAAGTTTAGGTCAATTAATTGACCTAAACTTCCAACATTTTTAGTTCTGATCTAGACCAATCTAAATTTCTTCAAAATACAATCTTAGAAAAAAACAATTGTTTAGTTTCCTTCTGTGGTTCAGATGATTACGCACCACAGAGAAAGTTGGGTGGGGTGAAACCATCCCCCCATACCCTTCTCCCACCCCCATAACCCGGCAACTTAGAGAACCGGTTTCTACAACCATTCCCCGGCCCTGCCCGACTCTACAGCCTCCACTGACCACCAAAGTCAGCTGTTCTCTGCTCGTGCCGGAACCAGGGGCGAAACTTTACAATATTTAAATGATATGTTTATTATTAAATTTCATCGTTTTCTGTGAAAGTTTAAATAATAGAAATCTGAAACATTTTGAAATTCGCAAAAAATTTATTTTTGCAAAATACATGTGTCCCGGTCCGTCTCTGTGGTACCGGCTCGGTCTGCACGGCCTCCGGATTTCAGTTGACCATTAGCCATTGCAGAAGTAGGAACGGTTGGTACAGTGCAGAGATCCTTATCTATCTAAAATGTTGTTATAGTGTTGCTTAACGGGTGATAAAATCGCTTTTCCCCCCAAGGATGAAATAGTTATATTCGTTGAAGAGTGATATCTCAAATTGTTATTGATTTTAGTGACATATATATAGTAAAATAAAATAGTTTGGAAATCTTAATTAAGACAGGCAAGTTAAATATTAAATTATCTACTTTGAGCAATTAAATCAAGAGTATGTTTTTTTGTAAATATCTTCATTTTTTCGATTTTTAAAATATGTAATTCGAGGAAAAGGGTTTATTAAAATGGTCACAATTAATTATCTCAATTCTTAATGAAATTATATTTTAAAATTAAGAATTAAGATAAGACCATTATAAACTTTTATATCTTACAACCTGGTGGTGTAAACCTTTATTTATTTGATCTAATATAATTCATAATATGAAATATCGGTATATTCCTAGTATACGATTTTTGGCCCCCCCC
>NW_019397931.1:23770-29554 GCF_000591075.1 Eurytemora carolleeae | reverse complement strand
GGGGGGGGGGATCTCTAAATCTTTGATATTATATTTTTAAGGTAGTAAAGATATTTCTAAACACTGATTTTGACGGATACCTGTCTTTCCAGTTTATTGATAGATATATCAATAGATAGATATATATAAATCAATAGATAGATGAATATATCAATAGATAGATAGATATATCAATAGATAGATGGATATATCAATAGATAGATGGATATATCATAGATAGATGGATATATGAATTGATAGATAGATATATCAATAGATAAATGGATATATCAATAGATTGATGGATATATCAATAGATTGATGGATATATCAATAGATAGATGGATATATCAAAAGAGAGATAGGTGGATACCCGATGGCCGGCAGTCAGGGTTCTCCAAACTGGGGGGCTTTCAGATCTCTTTCCTGATATTCCTGACATAAATAGGTAGACGGATATATTAAAAGATAGATAGGTGGATACATGATTAGGTAGATGGATATATTAATGGATAGATGGTTGGATACATAATTAGGTAGATGGATGTATCAAAAGATAGATAGATATATCAATAGATAGATGGTTAGATACATAATTAGCTAAATAGATATATCACTAGATAGATGGTTAGATACATAATTAGTTAGGATATATCAAAGGATAGATAGGTGGATACATGATAAGGTAGATGGATATATCTACAGATAGATAGTTGGATACACAATAGGTAGGATATATGAAAGGATAGATAGGTGGATACATGATTAGGTAGATGGATATATCTACAGATAGACGGTTGAACATATGCTTAGGTAGATAAATATTTTACACAGTGAATCTATAGATTCCTCTAAAGTTTGAAAATAAGATTGAAAATTATATTAACCTTTAATCTTTAAATTCATGATTTAACATTTAAATTTGTTCAGTAGGCAAATACACAAACATTATTGTCTATAATTAGCTCTGATGGTGGTCTGGGATCCACGACGGGGGGATTTCATACCTTTTTGTTTCGTAAGCGCCATTTCCAGAAATCTTCCTTGCAAAGATTGTGATCCACAATTCTCAAAGGTACCATTGAAAACTTCTGATCAAGAATAGAGAAAATATTGTCGTTTTCCTAGGTTTAAAAGTGTTTAATTTTGATAATTTCTATTTATGTTTTCCAGCAGTAGAAATGCGCAATTCAACTTTAGAGGAATTCCTGCTTAAAACAATTAACATTGATTTTAAATTCATTCTGGATCATACAGAGATTTTTCTGTAAGATTTTTTGCATTTTTTGGGGTGGATTTTTTAATAAAAAAGGATAAAAAAGAATGAATATTCTCCATTTTGACAATATTAAAGTGACAAGGCTTTGTTTACGCCTTAGTTCCGTTCTGATTTTATTTGCACAATTCTGTAGCAAAATATTTATTAGATTTTGCAACATTTTTAGCACCCTCTGGCATCATCAATTTAAATCCGCGTGTCACAGATATTGCAGAAATAACGAGATCAAAGATATCAAATTATTTTAAGATAAAAAATTACCGATTAATTAAACTTAATTTCACGGATAATTATTTAAGTTATTGCAACTAAATATTTCATTAAATTTCTGTATGTTTTATTCATTAATTCAATAATTAATTTAATTAATGTTAAAAGATAATTTTATTTTAAAATTTTGATTTTATCCTTTAATTGTAGTTTAAAAAATCTTTTTAAAGTAGTTTATTTATCTCGAATTATTTTAATAATTGTTTTTTCATCATGTTTTGATTTTTTATTAAGTCCTTATTCTATTTATTTTTATATTATGTATTCCTTATCCTATTAATTAATTTATGATTTATTCATATTTATTTATTTGTGATTGTCAAAGTCTTAGTTTTTCGGCAAGATAAATAACTATCCTAATTATGTTATGCGGGGGTCCAAAAATCGTATACTAGGACAGACCCTGAAATATCTAAGTTTTACGACATTAAGGTTGTCAGGAATGAAATATGCATTAGAAAATTTGTGACAAAAAATAAGTATTATTATAAGGCCAATAGAATGGTATAAAATAAATATAATTACTATATAAATATTATATAAATACGAAGTTCTGGTTTTTACATTGAGCTTTTCTGTGCTGAAAATCAGAAGTGAATTGTGAAATTTTATTTAGAATTTATCTTAACATCTTATATATTCAATATTTATGCCTAATAACGGTATTAACGCAGTAGGGGGAATTTACGCATAATTTCACTTTCATGCAGGAGCATAAATATGCGTTAATGCGTACGTGATTGAGTAAACTTGGTATCTTGGGATCTAAAAATGGGGTCACAAGCAGTTTTAATCTAATTTTGAGATTTAAAGTAAACTTTTTAAAGTGGAGTTTACAATAGTGAATATTAAAAAAAAATCGCAATTAAGATATTATGGGGTGGGAGGTAGTCGTTTTTTAAAGATTCTCAGAGTTTAAAAAATTTGGTAAAAAAAATCATATTTTAATCTTTCTTCTATTAATTCATCTATCATAATCTTATTTCTTTTAAAATAATGTAAGTTTAAGAAATTTAGCTTTGTATAAGAAAATTTGCTTTTGATGCGATTGTTTTAAATTTTTTGTTTGTTTGGTGGATATTCGGTTTAATTGGGTTGTTTGTATTTCACGCCATTAAATTACATGAGTGCCTTACAACTGACTTGTTCAATATGAAAACTGTAACACACTATTTCAATTATAGTTATAAATGATTGGACCTAATGTTAAATACAGTTACAATTTTTACCAACAGATGGACATTTTTCCACCTATCTTGAGTTCAATTACTTTTAAGGGTTCTCTTTTTTTTGGGGGGGGGAGGGGAGTTTTTTTCAGTTCGAAATGACAAACATCGTTTAATTTTAAGAAATTCTATAACTCTGGCTATTTTTGTAAATTGATTTTTAATTTTCTGGTAAGATATTTATTTATTATTTTTACCTAAAGCGTAAAACGTATAGATCACCCCACAATTCCTCATATATTTTCATTGAAAGCTTCAAAAAATATAAAGGGTTCAAACTAAAATATGGGAAGAAATTTTTCTGCAAACTTGATCTAACATTGCTACTTTTATGTTTAAAGGCTTCTTTATTTATTGGAAATATAAATATAAATCATTTTCTTCATTTAAAATCTGGAAATATTACTGAAACAAATAGATTTACGCAGTGTTAAATGTTAAACTTAAGATAGATGATGATGATGTGGAGTTTGATTTAATTTAATTAAAGTATTTTTTCCCACAGGGTATTACAGGTGGTTGTCATGCTATCCAAGTCTTAAGAATTTAGAGGCTTAGAAGGAAGGGGGGGGGGGGTCCAGACCTCTCATATCTATTTCAAGCTCATTGTTCTTATTTCTTTGCTTCTTTTTGTATCCAATTTTCCTAAATACTTTAAGACAAATGTTTTGCAAAACTATATTTATTTCGTTGCAAAACACAAATAACTTATACTGCAATTATACACTATTTTCTATCATAAAATTAAAATATATTTTGTTTTGGTAGTAATGAGACTTATTTTTGCCCCCTGGGGTGAGGGATGATGGAGTGTTGGTGCTAGGGGGGGGGGAACATTTACCCTCCCCCCCCTGGTATATAGACTACCACTCTATTGGAAAGCTTGAAGTGGATTATTGGATAAGAAAAGAGAGAAATATGCTCGTGTACTATACTGAACAGAAAAAAAAGAAAAAAGGAAAAATTTCTTCTCAACTTTTCGAAAGTAATAACTTTTTGCCACAAACTCTTATTTTCTAATCCTTATATCTTTGCAACCCAATGTCGTAGACCTTCGAATTCTATAAGAATCTAAGCTTAAAATATTAAAGGGGTATACAGCACTAAGTTTCAAATTAATTAGAGATTAGAAAATTTGGGTTAGTGGTAAAGACTTAACTCCTTTGCGATAACGTTTAAAGGGACAGACCGGCTATGTAAGGTAGTTAAACTGAGTATGCAGTTTTGTGGAAAATTTCTTCAGGATTTATTTGAGACGTATAAAACTTTTTAAAGATCTGTAAATCCTGAGTTTGAGTGGATACGTTTTCAGAATTGTGTTTTTATTAAAATATTAAATAACGTCGACAAAAAATATAAACAAAATTCTACAGTAAACTAATTATTTGTTTAGGAACAGGTTGAGAAAATAAAAATTAATCTTATCATCAAAAATAATTAATCTTGTTCAATTATTAGGTTCTATTTTCCTCATTATTCTGGTTTCTCATCATTCATAAAGATTTTCTGGAATTATTATTGAAAAGACGACATTTGAAGAGTTTTTAGAAATCTGCGAACATATTCATAAAAAATAAGAAATTCAATATAATGATGAAAACAAATAATTGATTCTAGCATTGATTATATTGACAAACTTCTTTTTAGAAATATGTTCCTAACCATCCAATTAGATTACTGTATAATTTTTACTTTATTTTTCGTCGTCGTTATTTAATAATTTAAAAAAACCTATTCTGCATACTCAGTTTAACTACCTTACATAGCCGGTCTGTCCCTTTAAGAAAAAAGAATAATATTAAGAACACTGCAGTCGCCAAAAGAAGCAGTTAGAGGAATAAAACATTAATATATATGAAGATTAATANCCGACTCCGTTAGAGGAATAAAACATTAATATATATGAAGATTAATAATGGTATCTTGTTTCTGCAGAAGGAAATAGGAATATCAATAACAAGACAAGAATATTTCTTTCAAGCTACATAAATATTTATATGTCATAACAAGAAGGAAAAAGTTTTTTATTTATTGGAAAAAGTGTTTTTTTTATAATGAAACTCAAAAGAGAGATATATGAATCAAGGATAAGATATAACTGAACCCCACATGTTGGCTGTCAAATGGTATAAAAGAGGAATACATTTGATTAAGTGCCAAAATATATTCTAACATATCTCTCTATCTCACGTATACTTTTCAGTCTATCTATCTAACTAAACTCTCATTTTCTATCTTTTATCTATCTCTCTGTTTAGCTCGCAATTTTCCCTCTTTCTTGTTTCCTATCTATTTTTTCTGTTTTTGTACAGGGTTTTTTCTTGTTCCCCCCCCCCCATTTTTTCTGTTTTGTATAGGGGGTTTTCTTGTTTCCCCCCATTTTTTCTGTTTTCTTTCTGTTTGTTATCTATTTTTTTTCTGTTTTTGTACAGGGTTTTTTCTTGTTCCCCCCCCATTTTTTTCTGTTTTCTTCCTGTTTCCTATCTATTTTTTATGTTTTTGTTTAGGGTTTTTCTTGTTTTCCCCCCATTTTTCTGTTTCTTTCTGTTTTCCTATCTATTCTTTTTCTTCTTCCGTTCTTTCTATTTTTTTTCTTCTCTCCTCGTTCTTTCTTTCTTACTTTCTACCTTCATTCTTCTCTCCAGCGAATATTGATTTTTCCATTTACAACTTTTTATTTGTAACTTTTCCGCATTAGTTCTTATTTCAAATATTTGCCTTTTCAGCCGAGTTTAACTTTTATCTTCAGTTCTCCTCTTACCACCCCCCCCCCCTGGCCCCCCAACTACAGGGTGTTTTACAAAAACTTAAAATACCAAAAAAGATACCCATCATAATAGAACTTTTCTTTAAGTTGCATTTTTTTAGGTACTTCTATTAATGTTTTAGGAACCATTGACATCTACTTTTGTATACTAAAATTTGTTAAGAAACTTTTTTCTTTTACACATTATATTCCCTGTGATGATCAAATACATTATTATGTAACCTAAGGAGGGGGGAGGAAAGAAGGGGGTGGGGAGAAGATTG
>NW_019397931.1:0-23572 GCF_000591075.1 Eurytemora carolleeae | reverse complement strand
CCCCCCTACCCAGCTGGAGTAGATTATAATGTATATTCTATACATCACGTTTATCCCGTTGATGAAGATATTTGAATAATTAAACAAGATTTAGAGAACTACTTGCCAACAGGGATATATATTTTACAGACAATATTTACCATTCTTGAATTAAAATTTTATTTTGGAAAATAATTTTTGGACGAAATTGAACAATTTTTCTTGGAAAATCTGAACGGGGCCTTTTTACAATTATGATTTTCCTTTAGCAAGAAAAAATCCATGTCTAGCATTTTGGAAGTAAATAACGGAATTTCATTTTTAATGTAAAAGTTCTGCATTAAATCTCCCGTTTGTCTTTCATTCAAATAAATACAAATGGATTTCTTATTCTTTTTTGATTTTCATGGACCACCCCCCCTCACTCCTTTTTTATTTTAAAACTACGCTTGTAATAAGAATTGCAATAGGGGGTAGGGGGAGGGGCTCGGGCTGGGAGGTATTTTTCTCGTAAAACAATATGTTCCATGTTTAGTAGAAAAAACCCTGGGATGGTGTCTTCCAATTAAACCAGTATGAAGAGAGCTCTCCCAGCTTTCCGGGATACCAATTATTCTTAGAAAGGAAAGGATGCTCGCTAAGCAACGTTATGCCCCCCCCCCCACATAATTTCTTATCTCAGTATGTTATGGATGTACATTGTATATTGTACTAAATTTGACGAAAATAGCTTAGGAGACCTTTGATTTAAATCCTTAGAAATATGAAATATCTAGAAAGAAAACAATCAGGGTTTAAAGATGTAGGATTTTGAGTTTGAGGCGAGTTATCAGTTTCTTTAATGTTTTTTCTTCTAAAGCAGACAGGGGAAGAAAGGGAGATGCTCAGTTTGAATTTTAGGAATGGGGGGGGGGGGTGGTAGAGTGAAACTGGATCCTTGTTATCTTTAAGGCTCACCTGGAGGTAAAGGTTTTAAATACTGCCAAGTTAAGAGATTTTTACATTGGCTTGTTCTTAAAATACTTGTTCTATAAATAACACACATGGATACTATCTATCTATCTTTCTATACATGGATGCTATCTATCTATCTATCAATCTATACATGGATACTCATGGATACTATCTTTCTATCTATCTATACATGGATGCTATCTATCTATACATGGATACTATTTATCTATCTTTCTATACTTAGATACTATCAATCTTTCTATTCATGGATACTATCTATCTCTCTATCTATACATGGATACTAGCTATCTATCTTTCTATCTATACATGGATGCTATCTATCTATACATGGATACTAGCTATCTATCTTTACATGGATACTATCTAACTATCTTTCTATCTATACATGGATACTATCTTTCTATCTTTAAATGGATACTATCTAACTATCCATCTATGGAGACTTTCTATCTATTTCCATCTATTTCTATCTATTTATCTATTTATCTCCCTAGTTATCTATTTAAAA
Source organism: Eurytemora carolleeae (assembly GCF_000591075.1). Classification (NCBI taxonomy): domain Eukaryota; kingdom Metazoa; phylum Arthropoda; class Copepoda; order Calanoida; family Temoridae; genus Eurytemora; species Eurytemora carolleeae. Next base: position 22,110 of record NW_019397931.1, on the reverse strand, counting down.
AATAGATGAAATCTATCTTACAAACAGAAATCTTTATATTCAGAAATCTATCTATCTAGAAATATCTAGAAATCTATCTATCTAGAAATCTTCATATCCAGAAATCTATTTATCTAGAAATATATTTATCTAAAAATCTTTTTATCTAGAAATCTTTATATCAAGAAATCTATCTATCTAGAAATCTTTATATCTGTCTGTCTATCTGTTTGTCTATCTATCTATCTATCTATTTATCTATCTATCTATCTGTTGGTATGGAATCTGGAACCAGTGCTCTGTATCGATTATATGCTATGTAGAGTAATTTCTAGCCCCCACACACACACACCCACACACAACAAACAAATAAACATAGTTTAACAAGCACCTTTTACCGTGATTAGATTTTTTGAGAAAAAATTCCTTTTTTTTCAAAATAAGTTTGTTTTAAATTAGTCTTACCCTTAAATTATAGCGACAAGGGAATGCTAAAAATCATCTGAAAGTTGAAAATGATATTTTATTTTATTTTCTTACGTAAAAATAAAATAACTTATTTTTCAGGTATGCTGGGGTTTAGAAAGAAGATAGTCTAATTCAGTTTTGAGAAACTTATTTGTTTGTTTACTATTTTATTTTCAGTTCACACTTTTTCATACTAAATGATTATTTTTACGCTTCAGTCATAAACATATAAGATTAGTTAGCTATTATTTTTTAAATTTTATTTTTTACAAAAACATTTTCAACAGTTCTTCCCTTCTACTAAGTGAGAACAGAAGAGTAACCGCTGTACAGAATTTGGTTTAAACTTGTAAAACTTTCCTAGATTTCTACAAACCATCCTTATACAACTACGGACAGGGAAACTCGCAAAGACTTTAATGTCGATCTAAATAAATACACTTAAAGGTAATTTGCATGTGTTAGCACAACAAATAATAGCATAATAAAACATAATTTAAATAAAACATATTTGTAAAAATAATCGTTTCTGAGATTTAATTTTTTATGGATAACCCTGTACAGTGTTGTAAATATAGTAAAAATTATAAATTTTTTACAATTCATAAAACTCATTGAAATTTATGCTGATATAAAACATAGTTGTAAAAATAATGAAGGGGGGGAGGGTTGACTTCAAATTTTATGCGACTGCTTATTTTGGATTTACTGTTTGAAAGCTTGTAACAGCCTGGGTGTGCGTAACATAATGCATTTATGCGTAACTTGAGGGGTTTATACTTTACGCATGGGGTTATGTGTTAAATCCTTTAGCCCTGGAATTTTATGAATATTTATGTTTTTCATGTTTGTCACAAACTTCAAAATAGACGTTTCCTGGTTCATAAGATTTTTTTGTATCCCCTCCCCCCCCCCCTTTTTTACATCCTATGCAGTTCCAATTGCAGTGTTTTGATGCACAATTTAATGCGTTCAGTACAGTTTTCGATTTGCATTTACTAGCGTTTTATTTCGCCTTAATCCCGCCCTAATGCTTTTACCGCCCAGAATAGGGATCTTTTTTGACAAGACAAAGGTCAAATTTTAATAGGGTAACTTGATTAAACACATTTGAGTAGGATATAAAGTTCATTTTAAATATGAAAACATTATCCTCCCATCCTTCTTCCATCCTTCTTCCATCCTCCTTTCATCCTCCTTTCATCCTCCTTCTGTCCTTCTTCTATCCTTCCATCCTCCTTCAGGTCCTCCTTCCATCCTACTTCCATCCTCCTTTCATCCTCCTTCTATCCTTCTTCTATCCTCCTTCCATCCTCCTTCCATCCTCCTTCCATCCTCCTTCCATCCTCCTTCCATCCTCCTTCCATCTTCCTTCTATCCTCCTTTCATCCTTCTTCCATCCTCCTTCTATCCTCCTTTCATCCTCCTTCCATCCTCCTTCCATCCTCGTTCCATCCTCCTTCCATCCTCGTTCCATCCTCCTTCCATCCTCCTTCCATCCTCCTTCCATCCTCCTTCCATCCTTCTTCCATCCTCCTTCCATCCTCCTTCCAACCTCCTTCCATCCCCCTCCATCCTTCTTCCATCTTTCTTATTTGTTCATCTAAAGTTTAGATCCTTATTCTATTATTAAATCAATCTGTCACTATAAGTCTAAAAAGTAAAACTTATCTAAAACTCTCATAATATCAAAACTTTTCTATTTTTATCCGAGAGAAAAGTCTCTAAAAGTATATTACTCCGGTTATGAGCAAACATAACTTCGCGACCCCCCCTGGATAGAAAGGTGATAAAGGGACTATTTACGTAATTTGAAGTCAGTTACTCGTCAGATTCACAATGGTACCTCAGATTTATTGTCTTTAGTTAAAATAGAATTATCAATGTTTCCACAAATCTCTAACACTTGTTGATTTATGCACAGAAAGAAGAATGAAATAGGCAGATTTTACTAGAAAAAAACCCGACTATATCTTCTTAGATATAATGATGTAAGGTTTCTGACTTAGATATAATGATATAAGGGTTTTGTTGTGAATCGATGGGTCCCTAAAAGCTTACACTACAAATATATATTTTTGTTTGTACAATAAAATATCTAGTTTCTCTAAATAAGGTGCAACGAACCCCTCATATATGGTAAAAGTCATGACGAGATTTTTATGTGGTCATAGCAACCAGCAATCATATGAACTATATGACGAAATATAGTAAATATTGATTAAACAGTGATTATTTCCCGTTTTCCCAACCACTAATGCATATAGTACATTTAATGTTTTTTGAAAGCAACTTAATATTTTGGATAAGTTTTAAGTGTTCCGAAGTAACCTTTTTTTTCTGGAAATGCAATTTTTTTCTTAGTGCTTATCCATAGAGTTCTTTTATAAAAATTTTCAAAAAGAAATTTTCATCAAAACTTAAGCCAATAACAAAACTTATTTTGAAACAGGTTTATCTTAAAACTAAATGAAACTTTTAAATGGTTTAAAACTAACAAGACTAGTTTCTTCTGAAAAAATTGAAAATTGAAAAAGAAATTGCCAAAAAAATTACTCCAGACAAAAACCTATTTTTTTAATAGGTTTTATTTTAGAATTAAAGGAATGGTTTAAAACTTACAAGAACAGTTTCTCCTGTAAGCTGCCCTGGGGCAGAACAGTAAAGATTTAGTTAAAGAATCGTGGTGTTGGGAACAGTACAGATTTTCTAATTAGGCCCCGTCATACAACTTCATTCATCCCCCCCCATCCCATTCATTCACCCCCCCCCCCCCACCATTCATTGTGTCTTGTTAGAATGGTGCATTTAAACCGCTGTAGAATTTTGTCTGTCATGAACAAATTTTTTTATTTTTCTCAAGTTTACTTAATGAAAAAAGTGCATTATTTTGGGTCAAATTATATTTTAATATCCCTAAAAAATGTAAAAAAAAGAACTTCTGCTATTTAAAGTGAACAAAACAGTGAACTCACTTTTTTTACTTCTGAAATAATGTATCTTAAAAAATGACAAGATTTTGAAGAAAAAGACACTTCCTTCTTTCCGGTTCCCCACCCCACGTTCCACTCTTGTGCTTTTTGAAAAAGAAATATCACAACTCATTGCTCCCCCTTCACCTCAATACATTTGACTGAATTTTACTAAGTAATGGTCATTTTAGATACTTCACAAAAGTTGAATTAAGAAAAAATTGTCATGCAAAATTTGAATGACTAAGATAAAATTGTAAGTTCAAAAGTTTGAAATAAAAATAAAAATATAAGCAAGAGGTTTACAGTGTACACTGTACAGTCAAGCTATACCATAAGCAAGAGGTTTACAGTGTACACTGTACAGTCAAGCTATAGCATTTAAGGGGGGAGGGCACAAAAGTAAAAAAATAGTAGAGATAGTTAAGTAGGGGGCACAACGCAGGCGAAATTTTTTTCCTAAACTTAAAAGGGTCAAAATTAATAAATAAAGACAAAAAACTAGGTTTTTAACTTATCACACAATATAGTTTAATCTTGATTGATATTTTGCCTGTTTTCTTTCCCTTAAGCGCTATTGAGAAGAAACTGGAGGTATTTAAAAATAAATGCACTACTGAAAATTTTTGAAACACAAACAGCCATGCCATACATATTTCGAATACAGAGAAAGTAAAGGATGTGAAGATCAAGAAAAGCTTAAGCACGAAAATCTTCAGTTTTCTCAAAACTAAAATTCGAAAAATACTCCCCTGCTGGCTTGAGTACTAGTACAAACAGCTTCTCCTGAACCTGGCCATATTTTGTGTTTGTATATAATTTAAATTTGTCTCCATTTTACTTTTTGCTATACGACGCGACAGTTCATTAGAATAGTTAATATAAGAAAAGAACAAAAGAATAAGCTTTTTAAAATACAAAAAAAATTCAACCCATCATTTAACAAGACAGGATATAAATAAAAATTTCCAAATAAATTATTTCAGAAATCACCCAATTTTTCTTTCATTTGAAGAAAAAAAAATCCTTGACACATTATATTGGTAACAAAAATTTGATTTTATGACAATTTTCTCCTCTTTCTTTTTCATTCACTTTTCGTTTCCTTCTTTTCCATTTTTCCATTTTCTTCTTTTTGTCTCAGAAAGTGTGCCCCCCCCCCCCCTAGCTACGGGCCTGCTTTGCCCTGTACAGTGTAACTTTACAATATACATTGTACACTTTAGTTTACAGTGTACAATTAACACTAAACTCTGTACAGTATACACTGTGCACGCTACATTTTACACTTTATGTACTATTTACACTTAAATAAAAATTTACAAAAAAATTTTAAACTGTTTAAAATTCAAACAATTCTGTGTCTGTGCAAGGGGTTTATGACTAATGAACAGACAGACAAACAAACAAACAGATATTATTACTTTATAATTATAGATTACATTTTCTTCTTGTTCAAATAAGGTTGGTTTCCTTTATCCTAAAAAATAATATTTAAAGAAGTTTAAAAATGTTGAGATCGAGTTGGTGGAGGGGGTGGGGGGATCCCCCTTTGCTTTAATTGAACATGTGCTACACATTCTTCTGCACAAAACTTAATTAGTAAACTCTAGGAACGAAAAGTAAAAAAATATATGCTGAATATGATAAAAACTCTTTTACTAAGTAATAAGAAGTATGTAAGAGGTAGTGAATAACCACTTTTAGAAGCATTTGTTTAATTAGTTAGCTAATCGAACAGATCTAAACAAATATTCTAACAAAAAGATTAATTGCCGTAGATAAAATGCATAAACAAAATAGTCACATTTAAATAAAATGTTATAAAAAAAACCCAATTATTTTAAATTCAACGAAGGAATTTTTTTTTAATTTGATGCAATGACTTAAAAATCAGGCGAAAAAAATACTTTTGAAAGAAAGCTTTTGTTGATGAATGTGTGAAGTATTTTGTATGATTTGCAGTTACTCTAATATTCCCACTCAGTGTCAAAATAGAAACCAAATTCATAATTCAGAAAACCCTCATTATATTGTTAAACATTGAAAAATGAGTTTTCTGATAGAAGGATAGATGGTAAGATAGTAAGATGGTAAGATGGATAGATGGATAAATGGTTAGATGGTTAGATGGTTAGATGGTTAGATGGTTAGATGGTTAGATGGTTAGATGGTTAGATGGTTAGATGGTTAGATGGTTAGATGGTTAGATGGATAGATGGATAGATGGATAGATGGATAGATGGTTAGATGGTTAGATGGTTAGATGGTTAGATGGTTAGATGGTTAGATGGTTAGATGATTAGATGGTTAGATGGTTAGATGGTTAGATGGCTAGATGGTTAGATGGTTAGATGGTTAGATAGTTAAGTGGTTAAATGGTCAGATGGTTAGATGGTTAGAGGGTTAGATGGTTAGATGGTTAGATGGTTCGAATGGTTAGATGGTTAGATCGTTAGATGGTTAGATGGTTAGATGGTTAGATGGTTTAGACGGTTTAGACATGGCTAGATAGTTAGACTATATGTCTATATGTCTGTTTGTGTATTTCCTTGTCTGTCTGTTTTATGGTTTATCTATTCCCACGCCTCCTAAATTGCTTACTCTTATTTTGATTGATTTATAACGTTCAATTCTACAAGGTTTAGAACATCTTATTACAAGCTGGATTCTGGGCTGTTTATTTTTTACTAAAATTAATCATTTCCCTTATTATAAATTTATTCAGTTTTTGGGGGTCTTTTTTTTTAGGAAAAACAGTGTTTTGGGAGAAGACAGTATTTTCAGTTCTCTTTGAATTAAAACATTTCCATTCAAGGTTGGATTTCTCCGAGATATTTTATTCTTATTCTATTCTTCTTTATTTCTTGTACTTTATTTGATGCTAGTCTTATTATGATTTTATATTGATAGGTTTCCTTATTTGTTCCGTATTGATATCAGGGGCGAGAGCATTTATTGGGGGGGGGGGGGGGGGAAATTTTGGGGGGAAAAAAAAATTTTGGCCCCCCCCCCCCCCTTGGCAACATTGTGCCCCCCCTAAAAACCCCATTTATGAAAAAATATTGACACCTTTTTAAACCATGTAAACTATTCGATCATATACACAATTCCATATTACAAGATTATTTATGCGTGGACAGATTTTAACAGGGGTTTAAAGGTTTATGTCTGTCTGATTGTCTGTGTCTATGTGTGTCAGTTATGAGTATGTTTACATATATTCCTTCGTCTGTGTTAGTCAGTTTGATCGAGCTCACTCTAATACACCGCACTGTGTTACCCCCCTCAAACTCTATCCCCCCTTTCTTCTCATTGTGCTTCCCTTCACCCCCGATGTTACCCTTCACATTTTTTATTCCACTTTTTTTAGTTAATTAATAATAAATAATGCAATTTTCTTATGATCAATGTTATTTATTTCACTCGTTCTCAATCGAAACTTTAAATTGCAGGCTTCCATTTCGTATGTTTAATAAAAATGTCAACATACTTAATTCTATCTTTCTATATTTTCATGAATGCTATTTCACTCTCTTCCTTCGATTTTACAAAATCAATGTTTTATTCTTAGAAAGGGGTGTGCTCAACTACATAAATTATTTGTTTTAAAACAAAAATGTAATTTCTTAACTGGCTATATATCTGGTGTGTAAGTATTTAAAATTTCTGATGTTTGAATCATAAGAGAACTCCTACATTTTAGATAAAAATGGGTCTCAACTTGGGGTTGTAATAATATTCGCTTTAAATAGGCCTGTTTAACTTTGATGTAACCCCCTACCCCCTAATCTTTCCCCTCCCCTTGATCTTTCCCCCTTCCTCCCCCCTCCTCTAAAGCTTAGGATTATTTTAATGCTTTGAAGTATGCCATACCATGATTCAAGTCTTGTATTCCAAGCATATTTTAGACATGATATTTTTCCCTTTCTTTCAGGGTTTCAAGTTGGGAGAAATGCAAAAGAAGCAAGAAAAGAAATAAAGAATCAAATTATTTTTTTGAAAAATGTAATTTTAGTTTAAATATTACGATTTGTTAGGATTTGTTTAACAGAAAAATAAAGTTTTCTTAAGAATAATTTTTGCTTACATCTAAAAAAAAGATTCACCCCCCCCCACGCCATTCTTTTGCTTAATGTTAAATATATCGCATACTTCACATAAAATTAAACACTCTATAAAGCTGGAGTGCAGTTAAAGGACTTATGTAAATCCGATGCATTTTTTTATGTGCACGTTCATTTTTTTATAGATCTAAAGTACATGTAATGATAATGTTAAAACTAGGATGATTTTACAAAATATAAAATAAATTCATAAAAATTCAGATGTTCTTGAATACATTTTGTGATGTTAAATATCACATATATATATATGATATATATGTATATAAATATAATGACCGATTTGCCTCAACTTTGTATTGGGGAACTCAGTAGAACCACGGGAATGTTCTTAGTTTGGTTTAACTTTATTGAGTTGAGTGGGTTTACTTGTATAGGATAAGTTCACATTCAAGGTTGGATTTCTCCGAGATATTTTATTCTTNGGGGGGGGCGCTCCCCCTGCAGAATGAAAAGAAAGATTTGCGAATATCAGTATATCAGGAATAATAAAACCAAAAGAGTTATCGTAGAAATTGTATTCTAATCTGAGCTGAAAACTTTAGAATGAAATATCCAGATATCCGATCGGTTAACTTCTCTGGAGAACAAGCAATATTTAAACTGGATATTAAGAAACTTAGTTTGAAAATAGTGGTTTAAGCCTTAATCCTGATATCCACCATTCTAAAGTTTTCAGCTATGGTTGTTTTTAAAAAAATAGGACAGATATTGTTGAATTGTTCTTTTTTAATCATAAGATATTTTTTCTTTTAGAATAATTTTAATTCTCCTTAAAGGAATTAAATTTTTGCCACAAACTCTGATATTTTAACCCTTTATCTTGGCAACCCAATGTCGTAGATTTCAAACTTTGAATTACTTTGGTAAAATAATTAAGTTTGAAATATCAAAGGTTTACACCACTCGGTGCACGCAACAAATGAAAAATTTCCTTTTTTCGACACCAAACCCTTAAAAATGCACTTTTATTTTGAAAATTTTTTCTGAAGGAGGGACAAGCCCCCAATTAACCAACCTCCAGACCATTACAAAATAATATTTTGCCCCCCCCCCCCCTATGAAAAGTTCTAATTGCGCCTCTCGTATAGGGAAAAGTTGGTTAATTATGCATGGCTAGTTCAAGTACACACTTCTTTGTTTTTCTTTCATATACGATATAGTTAGTACGTACAATTATATGTTTATTCCCCCCCCCACATACTAGAAAAACTTTTTTCCCCTTCCACACTACGGTTTAATTAATAAAAGTGTGCAGATTTTTCCCGGGGGCCCGGCTGCAGGTAAACTAAAAAGAAAGGGGTGCCTCAAATACCTCTTCACAGTGTTTGATGCACCTACATTGAAATTCTGTTATGGCCCGGGCTACATAGCCGACAATAAATTGATTCTAAAAAGAGAGGGGGCGGGGCATCTTATTTCCCCTTCCACCTCCAATATTACATTATGCAAGTTAGATCTGCAGCTAGTTAAAGCTTGCCGGTTTTTATTGATCCCTTCGGGATCCTAAAAAAGAACCTAAAGTGTTACATTTCAGCACTTTAGTTCAGCAGGCGCCAGGCACTGCACTGCACTGATATAGCTCACATGTCGATATTAAACAAAAAAATTATTAACATTATAAATATTTTTTTAAATAATTAATTTCAGTAATTAAATCTAAAATTAACTAAGAAACATAATATAATTCTTCAAAATGCATCCTTGTATAGGCAATCCTAGTACAGCGAATTTATTAAATTTGTAGCTTAACAGTAGTGGACCCTAGCGGTGTCTTTTCTAACTAAGTTGTTTGAGCGCACTAGTCAGCTTTTTTTCGTGGATTTTGCATTTCAAGATTCAAGATTGATTAAAATTATATAGATAATAGACATCGCATATATGATTCTGAGATAAATTGTTTCAAGGCTACGTATATGTATATCAAAAACTCTATTTTCTATTGTCTTAATAAACAAATTGTTTCAATTATTGAAATTGAAAATCGGCAAACAAAGATTCAGAATAAAACCGTTAAAATTTATAATATTTACTGTTTTTCCGATTTCCATGATTGATCAAGGGTACATATAATTTCCGAGAAAAATATTTCTCCACCCAAATACCCTTGTTCCAGTAAGGGGAGGGGATTTAACACTTTCCCAATGGGGGATTCTGGAAAATATTCACCCCTGAAATTAATAAATGCTCGACTTCCCACATGATTGAGTACCAAGGTGAAATTTAGTAAATCATAATAATTTATTCAAATCCAACAGTTTACTATTGATTGATCATAACTATTTTGGAATGCTGGATAATAAGGGTATTTTTTTCAATTGGATAATTACAGTGTTTTTAAACAAGAAAATGAATAGTTAATTTTCACATCAAATTCCTTATACATATATTACATAATCAAACCAATATTCACGTATTTTTAACAAATTCTTAAAGAATAAGTTAGAAATAACCTTATTTTTCATCTGAATTTTATGGACAAAGTTCACACTGTTTTTTCATCAAAATCAGACGTTTTAAATGAATTTATTCCAACTTTTATTTATGAGTTTTCCAGCAGTTCATAACTTAATTTACTTCAACCCCTCCCCCTTTGTTCTGTATTACAATTCCCCTAAGAGCACCATGTGGGTTTTATTGCAGTATTTGATGAAATATATGTTTTTATGAATCCGCTAAAAGTACATAAATTGTGACAAAATAAATCCTGCTTCAAAATGATAATTTAGTATCTTCATATTTGATGTGGTTTTTTTCAAATTATATAAATATACATATTAAAACTTACCAGAGGAGAGTAAAAGAGAAAATGTGTCAAAGATGTCATTCCCCCTCTTTTTTACCCTCAAAAAGTTATGCCTATTACTAGGCTTTTAGGGCGCTCCGCGCTCATCTATTTTAATTGTGAACATGTTCTCTGGTAAACATTGAAAAACAAAGACAAACAAATTTTGCGGATTTATAAAATCAATTGGTGGATTTCAAGATTAAATTTTTTTTTACAAAATTAAAAAAACTTAAAACACAAATTTTTTGGGATCACGTGATGTTTTACGCAAAATTTGGACCCGATCGGTTCAGCCGTTTTGACGTTTATTGGATACAAGCAAGCAAACAAACAAACAGACAGACAAGCTAAATTTTAAATATAGTTTTCAGGGTTCAATTCCTGAATTATGGAAAAATTGTCTTTTGATGTCCAATTTTTCATTTCCACCCTCAAATCATTAAAAATCATAACCCTCCTTCAGGGGAGGCAGGGGGGGGGGGGCCAATTCTGCAGAATAATTCGTAATTTAAATTTCACCCCCTTTTACCCCATCAAGAAGCCTTTGTCCTAGAAATTATAATATTAAAAATTGTAAAACTTCTAAAACACAATGGCCTTAATTCTTAAATTTATAGTTTGTCACAACGGTTTCCATAAACGTTTTTTATTATCAAGAATAAATAAGATATCTTTGATTTCTATAATTTATTAGAATATTTAAAAAAATGGTTATTTTCTATTATATAAGTGATTTGCGGATTTTTGATACAAAAACAAAGCACTTCTCAAGCTAGAAAAATTTCAATATCTTTCACATTATTGTTCAGATAACGATTTAAAGGGTATCATATCGGGAAAAGGAGGCCCACTTGAAATTACGCCGACAGTCCCTTTAAAACTTGAAATTATGCCTACAGTCCCTTTAAAATTTGAAATTACGCCTACAGTTCCTTTAAAACTTGAAATTACGCCTACAGTTCCTTTAAAACTTGAAACTACGCCTACAGTTCCTTTAAAACGTGAAATTATACCCACAGTCCCTTTAAAACTCGAAATTATGCCCACAGTCCCTTTAAAACTTGAAATTACGCCTACAGTTCCTTTAAAACTTGAAATTATGTCTACAGTCCCTTTAAAACTTGAAATTACGCCTATAGTCCCTTTAAAACTTGAAATTTCGCCTACAGTCCCTTTAAAACCTCTCATAAAATTTGTCCCAGTCCTGAGCATGTGATAAATATGTCAGAAATATTATCGTCGTTTGTAATATTCACAGCTTCAGTCATTCCCAGTTTTATTCATTCCCACGACTCTCATACATTGATATCCTTCAGTTAGACTTTCATTCATTCCCACAACATTTATATTTTCATTCCTGTTGAGTTGTTGGACTTTCATTCCCACGACACTCATAAATTCATTCCCATTTTTTGGTTTTTCTTTCATTCCCACGACACACATGATTCATTCCCGTTTATTTAACCTTCATTCATTCCCACGACCATCAAATATGTATTCCCTTTTAGTTTTAAAACCATGGACTATCTCAAGTAGTTGCAAACATTCCTTTACTATTAAAACCATGGACTGTCCCAAACAATTGCAAGAAGTCCAATGATTTTTAAAACCATGGACTGTCTCAAACAATTGCAAGCAGTCCAAAGATTATTAAAACCATGGACTGTCTCAAACAATTGCAAGCAGTCCAATGATTATTAAAACCATGGACTGTCTCAAACAATTGCAAGCAGTCTAATGATTATTAAAACCATGAACTGTCCCAAGTAGTTGCAAGTATTCCTTGACTATTAAAACCATGGACTGTCCCAAACTATTGCAAGCAGTCCAATGATTATTAAAACCATGAACTGTCCCACGCAGTTGTATCCTTCATACATATATTTGCATGAAGATGTAAAGAAGCAAATGAATTCAGACATGAATATCTTCATCTACTGGGGAGCAAAGGAAATTATTTTTTTTTCGGAAAAATATTAAAATATAAAAAAAATCTATTTTTCCTAATGTTTAAAATTCTTTCTACGCATGCTTTTATTTTACATTTTTTTTAAATTATTATTTAAGAGGTATTATTTTGAGGACTAAATTTTTATCAATCTGTCAATCCATATATCTATTATCTATCTATCTATTGTCAAGTGTATTTTAAACAATCTCTGTATAAGCTATTAATTAGAAACACACTGTAAATTTAAATTATATTTATGAGCTTCAACCCACCATACTCTACCCTTCATTATAATCCTTCACCCTCCCCTTGAATCACCCCTCCATTCCTCTCCAAACCAGCCGTTCCAATTATTTTTTTTACTTCCAATAATTAATTCTAAAATTTTCTAGATTCTCCACGCACCTCTGACTCTTAAGTAAAAGTAAATTTAGCCTAAACTTTGACCTCGTTAACCTTATTGCACCGGTTAGTCCTATTGCGTGTCTGCTTTATTTACTCAATGTCCGGGCGATACAGTATAAACTGGGACCGGAAAGGTTGACCCAGCTCGGAAATTCAAATGTATACTACGGCTGCCCGTGTCTTATTTAAAAAAAATATTTATTACAATTTATAAAAATATTTATTTTAAAGAAGTATTACATTTTATATACGAATAGTGTGAGAGATCCCCTCCCTTCCTCTTCTATAACCCTACCGCTCCATTTTATCCATTTATAAGGTTTCTATTTTCTTAGTTTAATTTGTATATTTATATTAAATCTTTAATTTAATCATTCTTTTATTTTTATTTGTTTATCCACTTTATTTTTATAATTTAGTGAATTAATTCATTCCACAAGTCATATTCATTTACCTTATTTCCTATTCATTCATTGCATTCACCTAGTTAATTCATTTCATGAACTAATATTCATGACTTTGCCACAAACTTTAATTTTCAAATCCCAATTTCTTTTTTATTTTTTGGTGTAGACCGTTTCCTACTTAGATTATTTGATCTTACATAATTCATTGTTTGATATATTCAAGATCTACGACATTGGAGTGCTATAAGATATAGTGATTAGAAAATCAGGGGTTGAGGCACAAACTCAATTCCTTTTCTTTCATTAAATTGGTATCTTGATTAAAAATTTATAATTTTTATTCGGTTCTTTTAAAAACCTTGTATTTTTACCGATTTTANGGGGGGGGAGAAGAAAGTTTAAACCCTTCTTTATAATTCTATCTATCTATCTGTTTGTATGTCTAGTTATCTATATATCTATCTATATCGGCTTGTCTTCTATATTACATATATCTATTAGACTCTCGTACAAGAAACCTATTGGTATTCACTTTAGGTTGCATCTATACGCCTATATCTATCTACAACACAACTTGGCCATGTTTTCCTGTCTATCTATTTATCTATCTATCTATCTATCTATCTATCTATCTATCTATCTATCTATCTATCTATCTATCTATCTATTTATCTTTATCTATCTATCTATGTATCCATCTATTCTTCTATCCATTGTTCTAATAATCTATCTTAATAATTATATTTTTATTTTTTAATTTTTTTTAATTACTCTCTATCCTTTTTCTTTCTTTTTCCTGAATTTTGATTGATATTAATAATTCATTCCTGTTCTTCTCTTCAATCTTTAAATCTTTCTTTTTAAGTTTACTTTTAGTTTATCTTATCTATCCATCCATCTATTTATCTATCTATTTATCTGTATATCTATCTATCTATTTATCTGTCTATTTATCTATCCATCCCTGTCTACCTACTGAATACTCATACAATAACTGTTTATGTATGTATATGTATAACAATGATTTATCTGCTTAAGTAAGACTCATATTGCACAGGGGGATAGGCATTTAACAGTGTAATCCCCCCCCCTTCATTTCAAATTCTAATGAATTTAGAAACAATCTTACTATACACGTAATTTTAAGCGATTCTCCATTTATAGTGCACAACGGTACGCTAACCTCTTCCTATTTTTTTAAGTGAGTTGCATATTTCTTTTTCAGAAAAAAACATATTTTTTTAGAAATATATACGTTAATCGGGTGTGCCCCTCATTTGATATTGCAACGTCATTTTTTAATAGAAGTATTACATTTTATATACGAATAGTGTGAGAGATCCCCTCCCTTCCTCTTCTATAACCCTACCGCTCCATTTTATCCATTTATAAGGTTTCTATTTTCTTAGTTTAATTTGTATATTTATATTAAATCTTTAATTTAATCATTCTTTTATTTTTATTTGTTTATCCACTTTATTTTTATAATTTAGTGAATTAATTCATTCCACAAGTCATATTCATTTACCTTATTTCCTATTCATTCATTGCATTCACCTAGTTAATTCATTTCATGAACTAATATTCATGACTTTGCCACAAACTTTAATTTTCAAATCCCAATTTCTTTTTTATTTTTTGGTGTAGACCGTTTCCTACTTAGATTATTTGATCTTACATAATTCATTGTTTGATATATTCAAGATCTACGACATTGGAGTGCTATAAGATATAGTGATTAGAAAATCAGGGGTTGAGGCACAAACTCAATTCCTTTTCTTTCATTAAATTGGTATCTTGATTAAAAATTTATAATTTTTATTCGGTTCTTTTAAAAACCTTGTATTTTTACCGATTTTATTTACAGGTGTGTTTTTGCTTGGATTTAAAACTGGAAGTCAGTTTCACAAGTGTTAAGTTAGTTAAGGAGTAGGGTATGCATATTGCATATTCAATAGAGATAAATTGTATTATCAAAATTGATTCGAACTATCAATATTGATTTTAAGATTAAATTAAAAGTTTAATTAAAAAATAAACAGCATAATAGAAATATAATTTAATAAATAATGTTCAATATTAGTAAAATTATCATGAATGGTTTATTTTGCCCCAATTTTGCGAATTCTCCCTTGTGTGCAAAAATGGAGTTTGTGCAATTCTGTTGAATTGTTATTGCAACAAAAACGCCCACATTGGCAAAATTGCAGAAAAGTTGAAAACTATTTTAAAACATTTTGGGTCAGTACAAACTCATAGAAGACATGTGTCGAACCAGTTTAACTTCCTTAGCATCTTGTTTTCTTGCCAGATTTTAAAGTTTTAACCTCCAAGGGGCAAAATATCAACCAAAAACTGTTTCATAAACCTTTAGCATAAAAATTTGCGAAAATAGAAGAAAAATAATTTTTGTTAAAAAAACAGTGAATCTTAAAGAAATGTTCATGACCTGGATCCGGATCCATTTTTTCCCAGTGTGGATCCAGGATCCGAAACTGGTTCCGCATCAAAATTAAATGAATTCAATGCAGTTTAAAAGCTTTAGTTTTCCTTGCTTTGCTTTTCTGAAAAATTCATAATATAATATGGTTATTAAATGAAAAAAAAAATATTAAAATGAACCTTTTTTTGTAACATATTTGTTTTTATGGGAACTGATTGGTTTTTACTTTGTTGATAGTTTTTCAGGGGTGTATATTTTTTATTCATTCTTATTCATACTTTTTACCCAATTTGTTTGCCCCAATTGAGCGAAAAAAAAACCCTAAAAAATTACCTAACTAATGGGGGGGAAAAGATTTTCAAAAGAGGGGGAAATGATTTTTCAGTAAAATATACACCCCTAGTAGTTTTTGTAAGTTTTATCCTTGAGGGGTTTAAGTTGTAATGAACTAGATAATGCCTTGGTAGAAAAATGACTGTATAGATGTAATCAGATCAGGTATACCTATATAGGCCTATAATTGATTCAATGATATTGATATTTTCAATACTATCAATTAATTCATCTCTTTTATTCATTCAACTATTCTTTCTATTCTTTCTATTAATGTTATTCCTTTTTTTTACTTCCTTTTAAACATTTACCTACCTACCTACCTACCTACCTACCTACCTACCTACCTACCTACCTACCTACCTACCTACCTACCTACCTACCTACCTACCTACCAACCTACCAACCTACCTACCTACCTACCTACCTACCTACCTACCTACCTACCTACCTACCTAGCTAAGAAACTGAATATTTGAGGGATTGATGTTGGATGAATCAGCAGATTTCTTGATCAAATAATTGAATTGGACTCAGTTCTCATCCCAACCACTTCAGCTTAAACTTGATACTTGTAAACACAATTTTCGTCAAGTCTGTGTGTTGGGGGGGGGGGGGCATCACCCCCTTCCTTCTCCTTAGAAAAAGTTATTTTTGTTTCACTTAAAAACATTTTTTAAAGATAGAAATTCAAGAAGATATGGTGTTATTCCATGATAATAATAAGTCATCTAATATACAGGACAATTTCTATCTAGTATTGTCTGTTTGTCTATCTGTTTATCTGTTTGTTTATATAGTGAAACGAGGGGCGATGGGCTGGGGGTTGAGGGGAGAGGGCTCTATTGTTCTATTGTTTGTGATTTAATGAATTATTTTATCACCCCAATTCATCAGTTTGTGGCAAACTTTGATTATAATAATTTTAAACTTTTCAAAATTCTTTATAATAAACAAACAACTTTATCATCTGATCAGATCAGACCAGACCAGACCAGAACAGAACAGAACAGAACAGAACAGAACAGAACAGAACAGAACAGAACACAGAACACAGAACACAGAACACAGAACACAGAACACAGAACACAGAACACAGAACAGAACAGATCAGATCAGAAAATAACTTTCTGTTTTTTTTCTTCCGGAGGAGGAGGAGGGTACTTGACTACTTTTTTATTAATTCAAAAGAACCTCTCTTCTACCCTTCCATGATATGATTCAAGGACTTGTGATTTTAATACTTAATCTTTACATCACAGTTCAACAGAAAGTATCTACCTATCTAACTACCTATCAACCTACCTACCTATCTACCTACCTACCTGTCTACCTACCTACCTATCTACTTAACTGCCTGTCTACCTATCTACTACCTACCTACTTATCTCCTACCTATCCACCTACCTATCTACCTATCTATATACCTACCTATCAACCTACCTACCTTTCTACCTACCAACCTGTCTACCTATCCCTCCCCCATTCCTTCCTTCCCCCCCTTCCTTACAAATCATACAATACCTTCAAAGTCATCTATATCCTCCTACCCCTACTCGTAAAAATTCAGGGGTGCAACCCGCCCCCCCTTTCCTCTCACTTTCATAGATGGAAAGCTAAGAACCCATTGAAAAGGAATGTGAATAAGCATAATTAGGATAAAAAGTAAAAAAAACCCAAGTTTTATCAGGAAAATAATAAGATGAAGTAAGAAGAGGATGAGACATTAAAATTAGGCTTTTTATTAAGAGAGATTATTGACCCCTGAAAGGAAATTGCAAACGCCAAGGAGTATTAGGATTAGAAAACTGAATCCGATTTAGATATAGGATTAAATTGAAACTTGTAATCCGACATGTCATGGCAAGTAAGGATATCCGGTGGTCTAAGAATTCAGTTGTCTATTTGTCTATTTGTCTATTTGTCTATTTGTACAGTAGTTTAGGAGTCTATATTTCTATTTTTACGGTAGTTTAGGCTTCTGTATGTCTTATTGTACAGTAGTTTAGGAGTCTAGTTTTCTAATTGTACATTGTACAATAGTTTAGGAGTCTAGTTGTCTAATTGTACAGTAGTTTAGGTTTCTATGTGTCTAATTGTACACTAGTTTAGAAGTCTAGTTGTATAATTGTACAGTGGTTTAGGAGTCTAGTTGTCTAATTGTACAGTGGTTTAGGAGTCTATATGTCTAATTGTACAGTAGTTTAGGAGTATAGATGTCTAATTGTACAGTAGTTTAGGAGTCTAGTTGTCTAATTGTACAGTAGTTTAGAAGTCTAGTTGTATGTCTAATTGTACAGTAGTTTAGGAGTATAGATGTCTAATTGTACAGTAGTTTAGGAGTCTAGTTGTCTAATTGTACAGTAGTTTAGAAGTCTAGTTGTCAATTGTACAGTAGTTTGGGAGTCTTGTTGTCTAATTGTACAGTGGTTTAGGTTTCTATATGTCTAATTGTTCAGTAGTTTAGAAGTCTAGATGTCTAATTGTACAGTAGTTTAGGAATCTAGTTGTCTAATTGTACAGTGGTTTAGAAGTCTAGTTGTCAATTGTACAGTAGTTTAGGAGTCTAGTTGTCTAATTGTACAGTAGTTTAGAAGTCTAGTTGTCAATTGTACAGTAGTTTAGGAGTCTTGTTGATTAATTGTACAGCAGTTTAGGAGTCTAGATGTCTAGTTTACAGTAGTTTAGGAGTCTATGTCTAATTGTACAGTAGTTTAGGAGTCTTGTTGTCTAATTGTACAGTAGTTTAGGAGTTTAGATGTATAATTGTACAGTAGCTTAGGATTCTAGATGTCTAATTGTACAGTAGTTTAGGAGTCTAGTTGTATTATTGTACAGTAGTTTAGGAATCTAGTTGTCTAATTGTACAGCAGTTTAGGAGTCTAGTTGTCTAATTGTACAGTGGTACAAGAGTCAAGTTGTCTAGTTTTTAAAATATCTAAAAATTCATTACAAATATTTTTTTTAAGTATTCATTTGTCTAATTGGATGCAGTTTGTTTATTTGTAAAACTATTAAGTTGTCTAATTGTCATATATTTTCTACCCTTGTTAAGTATTCATTTGTCTAATTAGATGCAGTTTGTTTATTTGTAAAACTATTAAGTTGTCTAATTTTCATATATTTTTTTACCCTCACTAGAAATTAGTTGTTAGGTTTCTTAGTTTAAAGTTGTTTAAAATCAAGTTTTTGTTATCTTTCTCATGCTTGCTAATTAAAAAACAAGTCTCTGAAAACTAATCTGAATCAACGAGATTTAAACTCCTCTTTATGCATATTTTCTTATCACTTATTCCTGGACCCCTGTACACAGCTTCAGTTTACAGGCCATAGGCCTAGGGCATAGTGGCTTACTCAGGCCGATAGTGAGCTAGATAGATAATTATTATCACGAGATAAAACCGCACATTCAGCTCGAGGCAATATCGAATTGTTTTTAATCGATTTTCTTGAGATAAATAAATAGATAAAAAGACGCTTTCTCCCCCTGGCCCCGCCCCTTGTCTGCTTAAGGCAGTTTAAGGAACATAACAGTAGTTTTCAATTTCCGCAGAATTCGTCTCAGTTCAGATTTATCACTGTCTAAATTTATTTTAACTCTTAAATGTTTAATATGTCTAGTTTTTCTTGTATGTCTTTTAGTCTAAAGGCGTAAGTGTCTATTTTGTCTATTTTTCTACATATATTTTTCAAAGTTCGTGAAAATAATGGGTGGTGTCTTATATATATCGTTAAATACACATTTAGGAATGTCTGATTTGTCGTTTATTTCATGAAGGGATGTCCGATTTGTCGTTTATTTCATGTAGGGATGTCCTATTTGTCGTTTATTTCATGTAGGAATTTCCTATTTGTCGTTTATTACATGTAGGAATGTCCTATTAGTCGTTTATTACATGTAGGAATGTCCTATTTGTCGTTTATTTCATGTAGGAATTTCCTATATGTCGTTTATTACATGTAGGGATGTCCTATTTGTCGTTTATTTCTTGTAGGGATGTCCTATTTGTCGTTTATTTCATGTAGGGATGTCCTATTTGTCGTTTATTTCATGTAGGGATGTCTTGTTTTTCGTTTATTTCATGTAGGGATGTCTTATTTGTCGTTTATTATATGGAGGGATGTCTTAATTGTCGTTTATTTCATGTAGGGATGTCTTATTTGTCGTTTATTATATGTAGAAATGTCTTATTACTCTTGGCTAATCTGTCCTATTTGTCTTTTTTTACTTTTTTTTGGTAGTTTTCTCTTTAAAATCTGTCTAATTTGTCTCTTTTGAAATCTGTCTAATTTGTCTCTTTTGAAATCTGTCTAATTTGTCTCTTTTGTAATCTGTCTAATTTGTCTCTTTGAAATCTGTCTAATTTGTCTCTTTTGAAATCTGTCTTATTTGTCTCTTTTAAAATCTGTCTAATTTGTCTCTTTTGAAATCTGTCTAATTTGTCTCTTTTGAAATCTATCTAATTTGTCTCTTTTGAAATCTGTCTAATTTGTCTCTTTTGAAATCTGTCTAATTTGTCTCTTCTGAAATCTGTCTAATTTGTTTCTTTGAAATCTGTCTAATTTGCCTCTCCTGAAATCTGTCTAATTTGTCTCTTGTTATTTGTTATTTTCGTCGATTTTTATTATTAAATTATTGATACTTAAGTAGTTCAAACAATTCTTTTCTGTTAGACTGTTTGTCAATTATAAATCATACTTACTGATCTTTCATTTCTTTGATCCTTTCATTAGTTCATTGATAGACCAACAAGCTAAGCCTGGGTGCATACAGGGGTGCATATATTTTAAAGAATTTTTGAAGATCTGGGGAAAAAAATTTTTTGCCCCAATTCAGTAAAAAAACTTTAAAAATACTAAATATGATTTTCTAAAGGGGGGGGGAATTGATTTTTGAAGAAAATATACACCCTGGCTTTTAAATTAACTTGCATTCTGTGGAAGAATAATGACTATGCCGAATGCATTGTAGATTTATAATGATATCATCTCTGAGATTGCATGATATTACATATTAAGCTTGAATATCAAAACCATGACAAGTGGAACTGAAAAACACTAAAACAACAAACTCCAAAAAAATCTATATTTGCAGTTTACTGCTTACAAGGATTCACAACCGAGAACCATCATTACCTTGGACAGATTACAATTCATGAAAATAATCTTGTTTTTCTTTCGGAAAATTGATTTTTTTCGACTGTGGAGTTTCTTCTATTACTTGCGGATTTATGCACTAAAAACATTGAATGAAATTGTTACAATTCAACTCTTTCAAAGGAAAAACCCATTATTTTTCGAAGATAAAAGTGGTACCGTTGATAATCGGATATGCCACTCAATAAATGGAGAGCACTTATGTTCACAGAGATAAAACAATATTTGAACATTAACTGCGAATTTGTTAATATTTTATCTTTCATCAATCACTGAGAAATTTCCACATTTATCACATTCACGCTTAGATTATAATATCCATGTAAATACTTGAATTTATTGTTTAGAAATTTTTAAGGGGGGAGGGGGTGCATCTTCCTCTCATTTTTACACCAACACGAGCCCCCCCCTATAAATTTCTCCTTACATTTAAAGTAAATTTATTTATTTTATTTCATTGGCCTACATTCCTCAGTCTCTGGAAACCTTACAATTTCATTTTAATAATATTGAATATTGTTTTTATGCAATCTTATTTCAATAGAATTTTATCTTTATGTCATCAACTCTCTCTTTTACTTCCCCCCTTTTTTCTTTTCCCCCTGTTCACCTTCCCTTTTCCCCTTTCCTCAAATTTAATCTCCTGTCCAGTGATCACCCCCCTTTCCCCCCAGTGCTTGGGATCCATTTGATTGAAAACTGGAAAAAATGGATCAAATCCGGAAGAAAAATTATTTTTCTTCTTTTCTTTCGCGTATTTTTATGCTAAAACTTTGCTAATCTCTCTTTTTTTCAACAGTTCAGATTTGGGGTTTGAGAGCGGGTTTTTGTTGGTGTTTTGAACCTTAAATCCGGATCTAAGGATCCGCATATTTTTCCGGATCCGGATCCAGGAAGCCATAATGTTGCGGATCCATCGGATCCGAATCCGGATTACTGCTTCCCCTCTTTCCCGTCCCCCCGTTCCTCTTCTTTTCTTTTCCCTTCCCCAATTTACTTTTCTCCTTCTCCCATCACACATCCTTCTCCCATCACCACACATCCTTCTTTCCCTGCCTTCTCCCCTCCCTAATACGTCTTACT
>NW_019397930.1:42202-46569 GCF_000591075.1 Eurytemora carolleeae | reverse complement strand
TCATTTAACGGATAAAACTGTTAAATATCATTATATTCAATTATGATTTGATTACTTGCGTGTCATTACTTGGAAATTGATTTATTTATTTCATTGAGTATTATTCTGCATATTTTATTAGACATATTATTATTTTAAAGAATAAGCGCCACAAATTTTAAAAGAAGCTAAGAAAAAGAGGTTAATTTTCAATCAGATAAATGAAGACCAATTAACCTTATAATTTATAAAGAATTTTACTGAGCTGATAAACATAGTTCAAAACGTTCTTCAAGTTTTATTGGTAAAATATTCAAATCTGAGATAATCTAGATTATATAAATCAGCCCCCAGCTCTAACACTCTATATAGAAATAATCTCAACTGCGGAGGAGAAAAAATGGCGCCCAGAAAAGAAAATGGCGCCGGGAGCGAAGATCGTGAAAATGCGGGAAATCCGCCGAAGATTACAAAGATAACATGCAGACAATTACATAGATTGATATACGGATAGGATTCCAGCTTATATCTAAAGATTGGTTTAATAATAGCCTGACCAATGATAGATAGACCTGCTGATCGGTCAATGGATGGTTAATGGGATAATTTATTCCTGTATTGGTCCAGATAGCTTCAAAAATACCCTCAGGAGATTTTAGTTCATGATACACCCAGACCACGCGTCTTTACTCATTTATAAATATCAGGAGAAAGTTAAATCAAAATTAAGTTTTATACTTTTAATTTATCCATTTTGCTTCCACCCTGCTAATGCACGATTCACAATGGCACCTTTGAAATATTTGTCTCAGGAATGTAAAAGAGTATTCCTAATGTGTCTTGTCACCAAAAAAAGGAATAAAATTGACAAAATATTTTTTCTCTGATTTAGAAAACTCCATTTAAACTCTCAAGATTTTAAATATTCAAATGTCACATTTACTAATCTCTCATTGATTTAATCCTAGGCGTAATTTTAATTGACCCACCATGGATTGAGTGACATGCTCGAATCACATGAGTACCCTTGAAACCGTTGTCTGATCAATAATGACTTGATTTAAAATTCGGTGATGGTGATGGACCAAACCTCTGTAGAGTAAAAAAGTAGATGTTAGTTCCACATTTATTGAAAATATATTTCGGTCTGGGTTGACCCTCGTCAGTTCTAACGATATAATAACCATCAAAATCGATAAAAAAATAAAAAATGTAAAAAATCACAAGAAGATAAACAAACAAAAAAGATTATTCAAAATAAAAAGTGGACATAAGGAAAACGAACTCAGATTATACATCCATATTTTTGTTTTTGTTTCTCAGCAAGAGCAGTTCTTAAGCTTAAGAATCAATGGATGAATTATCATAACTAAACACTTTACAACCCAGTCAAACGACGTTCTTTTCGACATTATTGACCAGATTTTAACCAGATTATAAGGTTGTGAATCTGGAGTGTGTGCCCCTCTTCACTAAGAGTGCCACTAAAAAATTACGACCACAGTCCCTTAAACTAAAAAGAATCGATTTAAATACTTCAATCTATTTAAAAGTTTCCATCTCACAGATAGCTGTGATATATAACATGTGTGATTTATTTCCTATAGATTTGATCGATATGACATTACAATTTTCTCCAGATCAAAAGCTCAACATGGGATTCGTAATTTTAAGAAAAATCGCCATATTGCAACATTTTGTCCTTTTTGTCATTTGCTGTCCAAAAAATTTAATGATATCTTCGTCAGCATGATTTGAATTTTTTTCTACAATTTTACAAAAGTTTGATTATTATATGGGGATTGGCACATTTAACAAAATTTTATAAAAATAATCTATAATATTTTCCAAATTATGCTTGACTTGAAGTTACATTTTTGAATACCATGCCTCTTTTTTGGTTGTGCATTTTTATAACAATAAACTTTTAATTATTCCAAATCATGCTTTATAACATTTAATTTACTTTTTCAGCTGTTCCAAACTTTTTTAGGACACTTGTGTTTATCCTTGAATGTTGGTCCCCTGTATCAATCTCTGCATGATGTGACAGGATGATACATGATGATGCATGTTTCATATATATATCTCTGTATCATCATTTTCACAGATTATCCCATATGGTTAAAATAAAGATTTAAGATTTTTCCCACACTTTTCCCCCAGGCCCCAGGCCCCAGGCCCGGACTAAAAAGAATACCCCCAAATTAAAAATTTGCCCTCAAATCAAGAGTAGAGAGTTATCCCCACCAGGGGCAGATAAAGGATTTAAGTGAGGGGGGTACTAGATTTATTTCGAAACAAAAAATCCAGATATATGACTTTTTTGGTTTAAAAGACTAGAAAAGAGTCAAAATTAGTGACTAACGACTAAAAAAACTAAATTTTTAACTTATCACATATTATAGTTTATTAAGATAGATATTTTTCCTGTTTTGCCATAGGTTTTCTTTCCCTTAAGTGCTATCTAGAAGCTAGTCTGAAAATAAGAACAAAACATTCCAAAAATAGAATAAAAAACATCAAGATGCGAAGCGCATTTTTATTTTCTTCTGACAAAATCACAAATTTGACTATTACTCATGATTCAATAATTCAATAAATAACATAATTCCATTAAATAATCAAATAACTTGAAAAAGGGATACACATACGATGCATCAAACTGGGAACATTTTTTGCCTCGAAATCTGTCAGGGGGGTGCGAAGTTCCTGCCCCCCCCCTGTATCCGCCACGGCTCCCCACTGGAAACATTGCCCCCAAATATAAGAGATGGGAGCGGGGGGGGCGAGAGTCCCTGTTGGTGGGCACAATTAAGTTAGAGTAAGGATGACATGGCAAAATATTAATGACAACACCTATATTTAGTTTTAGAACATGTGGTTCAACTTTTCAGCGTAGCTTTATAATCACTTTCCTGTACTGTAACGTACCGTACTATACTGTACTTTACTTTACTGTTTAGTACTGCACTGTACGGTACCGTACCGTACTGTACTGTACTGTATAGTACTGCACTGCACTGTACTGTACTGTACTACACAATATCAAATTTCACGAGCATTCGTTTTAAAAAAAGTTTAGAACTAAGTATAAAAAATCCATTCTCTTACCTAACAGAACACAGTGTTTTTAGAATAACATTGTTTTAAACTCAAACTCAATGATTTCAATAAAACGGAAGGCGTGTTCAAGCCACTTAATTGTATTGTTAACTAATATCTTAAAAAGTTTATTAGAATTTTATTGATATGAAGGATTTCTACCCTCCTCCCCCTCCTCCAACCCTCCTCCTCCTCATCCTCCTCCAAGTTAGCATTTTTCTTAGTGTTTATGCATCAATCAGGGTTTTTAAAAATGTATGTATTGATAACCAATGTAATTTGACCAATTTGCTTTTACTTTATTTCTTGAAGATTTTGTAAAATTTTGCATACTGCAATACAGCAAACTTATCGAAAGTGAAATTTTAGAATATGACCAAGATCTCTTAAAAGCCAATACAAATCTTAAATATGAAAAACATTATACTTAATGCCTGAGATCAAAGTAAACATATTTCAGGCCTGCATGGCTGATGCAAAACCATTCGCAAAAACTAAATTTACCAAATTAAACATTTAAGAAAAGATTTATTCTTGCAACAAAATGGCAAGTTTATTACTTTTAAAATATTGCAAAATAAAACAGATGGCAAAACATTAATTATTTGAAGATTATTTCTGGAGGGCTGAGGGGAGTTGAAGAGGGGCCATCTGCTATTGTTAAAAACACCTCGGAGTTAATTATATAAAGAGTTTAATCAAAATATGAAATCTGTTAGAACGGGTGGTCTTCAGGGGAGCTGCAAAAAATATTTTTACTTTTAATAGATATGTATATGTTCGTGTATTGTTCATATGAAGGTTTTAGATGTTCATGTTCAGGCTCGTTTATTTAAGTAAACAAGTAAGTAAGTAAGTTATCTTTTTATAGTTTATGTACATGTTGATTTTTATGTTCATGTACAAATGTACATTTTCATTTTTATTTTCATGTAAATGTACATGTTCATGTACAAAGTAAATGTTCATTTGTATGTTCATTTACGATGTATAATAATAAACC
The DNA here is from genome assembly GCF_000591075.1 of Eurytemora carolleeae. NCBI lineage: Eukaryota > Metazoa > Arthropoda > Copepoda > Calanoida > Temoridae > Eurytemora > Eurytemora carolleeae. The sequence goes on along the minus strand of NW_019397930.1, from coordinate 42,482 downwards.
AATGTTTATGTTTTATCCTTATTTAAACTGTAAATATTTAAAGATTATGTATATTCATATTCATATTTTATTCATCTACAAAGCACGAGATAATACAAATAAAAAAATCACAATTTACTATGTAGTTTGGACCTGCCTAACCAGAGTAGGTTGTTTTAATTGGTTGGCCCACTATAAACGAATGAGAATTGCAGATAAAAACAATGTACATTGTACATTTTAAACATAAGAATGATGATAAATCAGGAAAAAGGTGAGGAGGAGGTGAGAAAGGTTTAAA
>NW_019397930.1:40134-41958 GCF_000591075.1 Eurytemora carolleeae | reverse complement strand
TTTATCATTCCCCCCATCTAATCCGCCCCTGATGTATATGTATACATGTAACTGTTAATTAAGCTTTTAGAATAAAAAGGTTACTTTGATTTATTTCAAGTTTTGAAATATCATCTTTCAAGCTTTCAAGCTTTAATCATCTTGGTTTATTGCTCTAATTAAAAACTATAATTAAACCAAAGAGAAGAAAAATAAACAGAGTTAGCAGTAATATTTGATAAACAATCTAGGGATAGATGGGATATATAGATGGATGGAGGATATAAAGTGATAACCAAACACCTGTAGAATAGGAAGACGACATTAAAACAATAAAAAAGTGTATTTGATGTTGTTACAAAACAAATACCTTTACTAGTAAGTTATTAAATCACTTATTAAGTAAAATAGTCCTGTTTACACTGCACAATTTCTGTGTTTTATGTTTATTGGACTATTTAAAGTCATAACTTGGGTCTACAAGTTGACTTCATATTCCAGAGTTTTCTGTAATTTTGTACATTTTCCAAGTTTAAGTATTATTTGTGATCGATGGACACAAAGAAGTTGAGTTAGTAAATTTATGTTATGTTATGTGATTTAAGGAGGGTCTCAAATAAGATCTAAAATCCAAAACCGGGAATTTACTTAATTTAAATTTGCCTTGAGAGGGAAATTGCAGGAGTAATGTGGGCTTGTGGTAAAGAGTGATACTGCATGAAACCAGAGTCTGAATTTAATGAATTCAAGCCGCGTCTCAAATCCGCCAAAAACCGGTTTTAGTTGAACACCGGCTTAAATCTTGAAACATTAAAATACAATTTTAAGTGGAACCAACCATATTTGAGCCGCATCTAAAATTTAAGCCGCGGCTCAAATTCTTTCAATTCGGCATTTGATCAAATAATTATTGATAGAATGGAGGAAAAGATTGATATTTTCGAGCTTACTGTCCCATTGGAAACAAATATCAAAAATGCCAACACTCAAGAGATGAACAAGTATGAAAATTTTATCAAAGATACAACAACTTGGGATGTGTCTGTTCACCCTTTTGAAATCGGCTCAAGAGGATATATCTCACCATCAAATAAAGCAAATCTAAAGAAACTGCATAAGTTCTGCAAACTCAGTGTTAATTTTAAAGCAATGTGCGAAAATCTACCAAGCCTTGCAGTGCTGTCATCATACCACATTTTTAGAAGACGAAAAACTATAATTGCAAAGATAAGTTTTTATTTTATTTTTCATTTTATCTCGATATCAATATATTTTCATCTTAATTTTAGTGTTACAAACTTCTTATTGGTGTTTAGTGATCGGTAAAATTACGTAGATATCAAAAATGCCCAAAATTATTAAAAAAAAACCTTGATAGATGAGGGCCACATTACATTACAGAGCATATTCTTGGGACACCTTGTAGATTAATGAGTATATTGTGGATAGATAGATTAAAGACTAGACAAAGATTTATTGATTTACCATCATCTCATTAATTCTTAAACAAGTTCTCCATTCATCAAACATTTTCTTGTCCAAGAAATATATATAGGCTAGGAACTGCCGTATATATATCTGAAATCAAATCTGTGTACTGCTTGGGGGGAGAAGATCAAAACAAAGAATCCAGGGGCAACAACATCATTCATAGGGGGGGGATATAAAATCGTGAAAATATACACTTTAAAGTCATGAGAGGGGAATGAAAATAAAATAGACAATATTGATAATGATTTATTGGATATTAATTGAAGCAACAAGTTCGATGTCGAACCTATTCTAAATGTTCGAAAATGTCACAGATCTTGGGAGCACTCAGGGGCAGACTTCAGATTTCAGCCA
>NW_019397930.1:37134-40015 GCF_000591075.1 Eurytemora carolleeae | reverse complement strand
GTACACAATAATAATAGAAACATTAAGAAAATTAAGAACAAAAAGAAATTACTTGGAAATGTAAATTAGAAACAATATTACAACTCTTACAACTTTGAATATGTGAGTAGGGAACATCCCTATGCACAAGCAAGTTTTATTTCTACATTTATCATTCACATTCTCTTGTTGATTTGAATCCCTTCAAATTAATTTTAAATGGGGTACATACGATTAATCAAATTGAGAACATTATTTTTTCAAATTGGGAACATTTTTTGTCTCAAATTTCACAAGGGGGGGGGAGGTAACATCACCCCCCCCTGTGGGCCCCCTCGAGCACTAGGTTTCAAAACATTTGATTTGGGGGTTCCTTATAGCGTAGTTCATTTTTCTTGCCTTTACCTTCTACTATAGAATTGTCAGAAACATAAGAGGAAAAAATAAAAAATAAACATTTTATTTTTTAAAGTAACTGCATGACAATATATTCAGTGTTGAAGGTTAATTATAAGATAAATCTGCAAATAATCGATTTAAACGCGTATTCAATTTGCGTGCTTGACATTATAATATTGGCTAATTATTAGATTGCAAATTGTTTGCAAATCATTATTAATTGCATCCTGAAAGTTTTGAACATTAAATGAAACTGCAACAAGAAATGCAATTTTAAAGGAATAAGGAAACACAAGTTGTATTGTTAAAGATAAATTAAAAAGAATTCTAAAGCTCTGAATATGTTAAAAGCTTGAAATCTATTAATCGCTCTTTTTTATTTCTGAGCGTTTTTAGTAAAAAAAGTATAAACACGTATAAACATATAAATCTATAAGTTGGAAAGCTATTTAAGTAAACATGAACAATATGGACATGTTGCATGAACTATAAGTGTAAGCTTAATTTCAAGTGACCCTACATCCAAAGATGCAATGCCCGATTCACAACGGTACCTTAAAAAAGCTTTGTCTGATCAAGCATAAACTAGATATCAGTGTTTATAATATCGAAAACTAATTATTTGCAATCGAGGTTTTTCTACAAAAGTGACTTGCGCATTTCTACTGATATAAGAATAATCAGAATTAAACCCGCTCAAACCCATACAAAACTACAATATCTTCTACATTATTGATCAGATAAAGGTTTTAGGATACCATTGTGAATCGGGCATTGTCATCTTTGCATGGAGAGTCATTTGAAATTACGCTTACTTTAGTCATAATATCAGTCTCTCGATCTTTCTTTTTTTATGATATAAATATTTAAAAGTTTAACAGTTTCAATCTTACTTTAATGATATGTTCTTAAAAATATAATTCTGGTTTCTTTCAAGAAATTGAACACAAAAATTAAATGATTTGAAGTGAAGAAATAAAGAGTTTTAATGATTTTTTTCTTCTGATTCTCATTCTATTTCTGATTCTGATTCTGATCCTGATTCTGATTCTGATTCTGATTCTGATTCTGATTCTGATTCTGATTCTGATTCTGATTCTGATTCTGATTCTGATTCTGATTCTTAACTATAATGAGATATCTCATTACCGTCCTTCACACTCCACACTACACCAGCCAGTTAAAATCAAAAATATTATTTACTTAGAGGGTCACTTGAAGTTACGTTTACAGTCAGATATTACAGCCTATATATTAATCGATTTTTTATCCACGCATTCGCTATATAGTTGTTAATTCATATATTTTTTTAATTCGCTTACTTTGGTTGGTCCCGATGTTACGAGACACACAAGAATGGAACAGATCTCCGACGGAACTTCTACTTAAATCGGGTAATAAACTGAAATCAAGAATGCAAAGCCTCTAAATATTTAAATCTCTGCTTGACGCCTTTCTTTAAAACCTTGAATTTCTATGCCAGTCACTCCACACTACACCAGCCAGTTAAAATCAAAAATATTATTTACTTAGAGGGTCACTTGAAGTTACGTTTACAGTCAGATATTACAGCCTATATTCGCTATATAGTTGTTAATTCATAATATTTTTTAAATTCGCTTACTTTGGTTGGTACCGATGTTACGAGACACACAAGAATGACGTCTTACAAAGGCACTATGGAACAGATCTCCGACGGAACTTCTACTTAAATCGGGTAATAAACTGAAATCAAGAATGCAAAGTCTCTAAATATTTAAATCTCTGCTTGACGCCTTTCTTTAAAACCTTGAATTTCTATGCCAGGACTAGTGAGCAAGAGAATACGTACACAAGGAGGACGCAAATCAAGAGGACAGGATCACTACTCCGAGAGGACAGGATCACTACTCCGAGAGGACCAGACTGAAATTCCCGCTATACTCGACTACCTGGAGTCTAGATAACTCGTCAAGTATTCCAAGTAAGTAAGTACAACTTGTTAAATCCCTGTGTATTATATTTACTTAATATTACTTATCTGAGAATGTAAATGTAAATTGTGAATCCTCTGTGTATACAGTTTATATTCATGTGCAAAATATTTTCTTTATCTTACTTATTTGTAAATGTAAATTCAATGATTTTTTGCTATGGGTGGGCCGGACTGGGTCCCGGCTGTCTAGTTCATATAGATTCAGCCTATATATAAAGAGTCCTATGAATTTTTAAGACAGGGTCGACTTTGAAGTGTCGCAATACTTGGGGCTCAGATTTACCGTTTTAACTCACTTATGGTTTTCTGTAGCCCTCTACATAAACATGTTAACACTATGAAGGACTTGTTGTAAGTTTTAGTTTTTAAGAAGTAATTGGCAAAATTCTCCTAAATTTTTGCTTGAGAACTTGAGAACTTCAAATCACATTCCGAATTCTAATGTCACTTTTAAAGCGTATTTAAATGAATCTATTAATAAAGATTTTGTTTTTCGAGATAAAATATATTTTTTTAAGGAAATCTATC
>NW_019397930.1:0-37080 GCF_000591075.1 Eurytemora carolleeae | reverse complement strand
AGGGCTTAACAAAACAATGCCTAAGTTGCGCCTCTAGAAAGATAGATGAACTAAACGAAAATCACAAAGATTGATTAATGGATAACATGGTGCAGATTAAACGAATAGATAAAATAAGTCGTCTCCAGAATAAATTATAATATAAAGACGACCTACACTGTCAGAGAAACATTTTAATACTATATCGAACTAACCGAAAACATTTTAAAACATTTCTTTAAAAATTATGATCAGAAATTTAAGAATATAAAGTCTCTGTGAATTAACATTCTGTGTATAATTTCAAACATAATATTCGTATCATAAATATATATTTATGATACGAATAGACATTTTTTTTCTTTAGTTAGATGACTTTATCGATAAATAGATGTATGATGAGTATATTGATGAATAGATGAATAGAAGACTATGTATGCATGAATGAATGGATATAAGAATGAATAATGGATATATGAGTATATGGATGAATATATGGAAAGATAACTATATAAATTGATAGATGACTATATGAATTGATAGATGACTATTTGAATTGATAAATGGATAGATGACTATATGAATTGATAGATGACTATTTGAATTGATAAATGGATAGATGACTATATAAATTGATAAATGGATAGATGACTATGTAAATTGATAGATGGATACATGACTTTATGAATTGATAGATGGATAGATGACTATATGAATTGATAGATGACTATGTTAATTGATAGATGGATAGATGAACAAATGAATTGATAGATGACTACATGAATTGATAGATGGATAGATGGCTATATAAATTGACAGATGGATAGATGACTATATGAATTGATAGATGGATAGATGACTATAAAAATTGATTGATAGATAGATGACTATATAAATTAATAGATGGATAAATGATCGACTATATGAATTGATAGATGGATAGATGACTGTATGAATTGATTGATGGATAGATGACTATATAAATTGATTGATAGATAGATGGCTATATGAATTGATAGATGGATAGATGACTATATGAATTGATAGATGGACAGATGACTATATGAATTGATAGATGGATAGATGACTATATGAATTGATAGATGGACAGATGACTATATGAATTGATAGATGGATAGATGGCTATATAAATTGATTGATAGATAGATGACTATATGAATTGATAGATAGATAGATGACTATATGAATTGATAGATGTAAAGATGACTATATGAATTGATGGATGGATAGATGACTATATGAATTGATAGATGGATAGATGACTATATGAATTGATGGATGGATAGATGACTATATGAATTGATAGATGGATAGATGGCTATATGAATTGATAGATGGATAGATGACTATATGAATTGATTGATGGATAGATGACTATATAAATTGATAGATGGATAGATGACTATATGAATTGATAGATGGATAGGTGACTATATGAATTGATAGATGGATAGATGACTATATGAATTGATAGATGGATAGAATGACTATATAAATTGATAGATGGATTGATGACTATATGGATGAATAGATGGATAGATAAATATATGGATGGATTGGTAGATAGATGAGTATTTGGATGAATGTTTAAACTAAAACAATAAATCAAAAAACCTGAATTTCTCAATCTATATTTTTACATATTTTCTACAAGGTATAGTTTAATATATACAATATTATTCTCCTTCACGACTTAACACGTAATACTTAAAGGGACTGTTAACGAATTCAAGTGACTCTCAAGTACCTACAATGGTACTCTCAAAAGCGTTGTCTCCAAAAAAAATGAATTGATATTAATAATTTACTAATTGAAAATTGATTGTTGTCAACTGTGGTTTCTCTACAGAGTGGCATAAGGATTTCAGCTTCAAAACAATGGCAGAAATTGCTAAAACTTAACACCTTTAAACGTAGAAAAATAATTATATCTTCCACATAATTAATCAGATGAAGGTTGTGAATAAGGAATGGATAGGCCCTCCTCAAATTGAAGCTCACTTGAAATGAAAACGAAAGTCCTTTAAAACACTTCTTTCTTCTTTTTTCCTTCTGTTCCACAGATTTAAGGGTCTCGCTATATTACTTTTTTATGCGAACATGTCATATAAAAATTCAATTCAAGAAATACCACAACGCTTTGTTTGAAACATCTAAGCTCATATATAAATATATTTTGTCACGCTAGTCTTATGTTTATTGGTTACCCCTGCACTAAACGTTTTTACTGTTTTAACAAATATGAAATATCAATTTATGAGATCGTAAATATAAAGGAGAATACAGGGGCGTAGTCAGGAATTTGTACAGGGGGGCTTACATTTTTTTCTTTCCGGGGGGGGGGGCTCATTACCCATTGTGGTTCAAAACCCCCCTGGAAACCATAGATTTATCTTACCAAGGGGGGGGGGGCTGAGCCCACATAGCCCTCCCTGAATACCCCTCTGAGGATAAACATTTAGTTTGTTGACTTTAACACTTTCTTCACCGGAGAAACTAAATAAACATCAAATATTTTCATATTTGCAGCAACTGAACACTAGCAATAAACTACAATTTTTTAATCCCTATATCTTTAACTCCTGATGGTGTGAACATTAGATATTTCAAACTTAGATTACTTGATAAAACAGAATTTGTAGTTTATAATAGATTGCGAAGACAGGGCTTAACAAATTTGAATTTGTGGCTAGTGTTCAGTTCCTTTGCAAATAAAACTATTTGGTACAGTTTAAATTGTGTACGAAAAAATATGCCATAGAAGTTCATGAATTATGAATGTTTGGCATTATGAAGATGGGCGGGATGCAACCTGAATTCTTGAAATGAATTTATTAATGGTGATAACGATCTAGAACCTGATAAGTATGTACAACAACTTTAAACCATTGAACAGTTGTTTAATGATTTTATTACATCTCCTCAGGAAAATTAAACTATTTTCCCTTTTTAGACGAAAGTGCTCAAAGATAAGCAGTATAGCCCCCCCCCCCCCCCCGCGAAGAAAAAGCTAAAATACATCATTTTAATCTTCAACAAATTTGTACTCAAAATATGAACTCTTTGAAAATGTTTGAAATTATGAATTGTATATTGGGGAAATAAACATTTGTCAGATATCCCTATCACCTGGTTCGATGTGAACATTTAATTTGAGATCTACAGAGATCCAGGCATTCAAAACTTCAAGGCTGGATCCAGGCATTCATAAAAATTCAAGGCTGGATCCAGGCATTCAAAAATTCAAGGCTGGATCCAGGCATTCATTGCTCAGGCTAAGATTTTTTACTGCTTCCATCAGAAACTTAATTTGTAATTTATATGCTTCCTGGTACATTCCTCTTAAAGAAGATCATTAAGTCCATTCACTGCATACTCCGGTTCATTTCAAGTACGGAGCCGACTTTTAATAAACAAGAGCAAGCTTTACAGTACACAAACCGACTGTACATGGCTAAACGGGGCAGTGCAAAAAATGCATCAGTTCACTCTAAGAAGATTCTGGTGAAAATTCTGAAGTTTCCACCTACAGTTGTGTTAGCTTACTTTAACCTCTCTGAGAGAATTAAACGCGCATAGTTGAAAATGGTAATAATTCTCCATTTAGGGACATTTATACGGTGTGAAGGGTACCCGCCCCCCTAAGTGCGCCCCTGATTGGCAAAGAAATATATCTAGCTTATCTTGTCTAACTAAAGGGGTTCGTGTACTAATTTTCCCTCATTAACTACATTAAATACATTCCTTTATCTAGATTCTAGATTAACTTTATTGACAGATAAGAAGGATTCGGCTATATAAACACTACTACAGTCTCTTTGATACAGACCATCGATGTTAGTAGTATAGATAGTGTTACAAGAAGACGATAGACAAGGTTGAAGTATAGTTATATTGTTAAAAGAAGAAGGGCAGCAAGGTTGAATTGTTATTGTTACAAGAAGACGCGCACGCGAGGGCAACAAGGTTAAAGTATAGGTATTGTTACAAGAAGATGGGCAACAAGGTTGAAGTATAGATATTGTTACAAGAAGACGGGCAACAAGGTTGAAGTATAGATATTGTTACAAGAAGACGGGCAACAAGGTTAAAGAATAGATATTGTTACAAGAAGACTTGCAACAAGGTTAAAGTATAGACATTGTTACAAGAAAACGGGCAACAAGGTTGAAGTATAGATATTGTTACAAGAAGACGGGCAACAAGGTTGAAGTATAGATATTGTTACAAGAAGACTTGCAACAAGGTTGAAGTATAGATATTGTTACAAGAAGACTGGCAACAAGGTTGAAGTATTGACATTGTTACAAGAAGACTTGCAACAAGGTTGAAGTATAGACATTGTTACAAGAAGACGGGCAACAAGGTTAAAGTATAAACATTGATACAAGAGGCCTAAATTATAAATGATTATAAGGCTAATATCAGACCTTCTTCAATAAGCCCATAGAGTTTTAGTTTTTAGTGGAATTGGAAATTTTGCTTAGATATTAAAAACGTATTCAATTTCAAAAATATGACTTCATTTGACCCTTTTCCGCCATATTTGTTCATTATATACAATAAATATGTGTATTGGTTGCCTCTAAAACTCCTCCATATTTATATTATATATACAACTAAATATTTTTAGAAAATGACAGATTGAGCACGCTACCTAAACCACAAAACCCTAATATGGAAACGTTTAGGCTTGCCTTTCAAAATCCTGGATAGTTCTGACCCATATAATACACGTATTAATATTTATCAGTTTGAATAAATATCTTTTTACTCATGATCACTTTTTAATTTTATCAAAATTATTTAGTAAGTGGGAGAAAGTTTTCCCTTCTTCACAATACGCCTGAATTTGCAAAACAATTTGAATGATTATACTCTAGTCCTCTGCAATATCGTTGGTTATATTGTATACTCTAGTCCTCTGCAATATCGTTGTTAAAGTTTGTTAAAGTCCAATTAGCAGCTCTGGACTTGATCAGTTCTAATCAGATCTTCTAGGACAATCTTTAAACAAAACTAACTGTTTCTGAGATAAGGGGGAATTTTAAAGTACAGAGTCTTAAAAGAGATTTTCTCAACTGTGTTGGGACACATTTTCATCGGAGCTGAATAATCCCTTAAAAACAAAACATTCAAAGCCGTACGTATATTGGGGGGGGGGGGCTATTGTGGCTCAGCCCCTCTCCCCCCAGGACCAGTGAAATAAATTCCGAACCCCCTAGAGAAATAAAAACACATTTATGCACAAGTCCGCCATCCTAGATCACTCTAAAGGTACTGTTTAGAAACGGACTCCCTCTCGGTCCTAAAACAAAATGGAGAATTCAAAATTACGCATTAAGTCCCTTATCATTGTAAAATCGCTTTCTCAAACCTTTCTTTTGGTGCTAAATAAATAATACAATAAAAAGTAACCAAAGCGGAGGATTGTAAACCTTTGGGCAGTGTGAAAGCGTTTTAGAGAGTATTTAATGAAGTGATGTGTTTATAAAACAAGGATATAAAAAAATAATGAGAAATTGATTTAATGTTTAATGTTAACCGATACAATTTCCCATCTTTAGATAAAAGAAAAGTTTTAAAAACCTAATATTTAGATACATGGTGTCCCAAATAACATGGGAATTCAGTGACGCTTTTGGATATCGTATTTGTTATGAATTAGCAATGTAATACATAATTTCAAAAGCCATAATATTATTATGTCTGCTAGAGTTTATTTTATGAAAACGGTAAAAGATGTGTAAAGATGTGTAATAATGTCTCCGCAAGATGAACAGTGAAGACGGACAAATTTACTCTGTTTGTATACTGCAATTTTCTTGTTTTACTAAGTACAACTGTATGCAGTCGAAACATAAACAAACAGAATGTGAACATAGCAGACTAAACTCTTACAGATTACAGCTTTCTCAGTAGGTATCACTATACTAAATCAAAGAATTAGTTAAAAAGACGATATCGAATTTGTCACTGAATTCCCATGTTTATGGGGACACCCTGTACATACAGGATGAGACTACAGAGACGACCTTAAAACTCTGAAAACTTGTCGTTTTCAGTTAAATAGAATGATGAATAAAAAGAAACACAGTATAAATTCCGTACAATCGTCTCTGAAGTCTCATCCTTTATGTGGAAGGCAGACCTCATTTTTTGGAAAGACTAAAAGAGTACTGAAGCCCGTAAAGGGCATCGTTATAAAGCTCTTTTTTAAACATTAAACGTTTTTAGGCTTTTAAAAAGCTTTACAAGAATCTAAGATGTAAATCCTATTTTAAAATTGAATGCTAGACAAGTTTGTTTTATTGCACACAGCAAAACTTTATCAAAGATATTTACCGAAACGATTAGTAAACTCGTTTTCCGTTTCAAACAATCGTTTTAGTCAATATCTTTGATCAGAGTAAAAATTTGCTTTGTGTGATATCAGCAAATTTGTCTGGCATGTAATTTTAAAAATTTACATCTGCAGATTCTTGAAAAGCTTTTAAAAAGCATAAAAACTATAATTGTTTTAAAACGGGCCTCAACGATGCCATTCAGTACTTGAGGGACATTTTGTTATCCTCATTCATTCACTTGTAAAAATGAGTTAAATCCTTTGTTTAAAGAGTCATTCTGCACATATAGGAGACGAACGAAGTGGCACGCTTTTACCTCGCTAATATAGTTCGCTTTTTTGTCTCATTCATAAACATTATATAGCCTTATAAAATATAGCAGGGTATTCATGTTGTCTGACTCTACTGCACTTACGTGGGAAAACATTACAGTTTTGATAGTTGTAATGTACAGGGTTATCCACAAAGGATGAGACTTTAAAAACGTACAAAACTCTAAAGCATGACGATTAGACGCTTCATTTTTGGTTTCTGCATTCAATTGAGTATTTTGATGGTTTACTAAATATTAAGCAAGAAAAAAGTTAGTTTTGGCCTACAAGGAACCCTGAATGCATTGAAATGGATTGAAGAAAATCCGAACAATCATCTATAAATTCTTATCCTTTATGGGTAACCCTGTACAAAGAACATGGCGCATGAAGTGTAAAAAAGAACAGAACAGTGGAAAAAGCTTGGTAATCTCTTTATCAATTGTTTCACTTTCTTACCGTCATAACTAGAAAGATCTGAAATAAGAAGACGGCTTTGAGAATCAAATCATTTTACTATAAAAATGAGCATATTTGCTTTTTAAAAAGATCAAATACACATAAGTATTGCTATTATGTCGTCTTCCTATCAAATTTTCACAAGTTATCCCTGTATTAAAAACACGCCCCCCTCCCTTCAAGGTCCACGCACTTTTCTTCTAAAACGTGTCTCGCCATCCCTATTTTCTCTCCTCGTATTTGCGTTTCGTGAAAAGAGAGCTCGACGCTAAAACCGAACATGGAACGGTATCGTAAAGAAGAGAGGTTCCGTGAGTAAATATTTATTTACAGTTTCAAATCAATTTCTAGATATGATACTAAAACGTTAAAAGAACATCGAATATAATTTGATAATTAGTGTCATTTTTAAAAAGATTGCGGTAAAAGATTGTATTAATTTCCTAAGAAGATTGGACTTCTCAGAAAATGCTTTAGGTAGGTATGAATACGAAAGAATAAAAACTGAATTTAATATTCTAAAATCTATTTCAGTCTTGCCATTTACAGAACTTCTTTTTCAAAATTAAATAAATAAATAAAAAAATATTTTGAACCAACCCAGATTATCTATAAATATTTTGAATAAATCTAAATTATCTATATAATATTTTTTATTATAACTAGCTGGTGGTGTGGAGTGTATCTCATTATAGTTCAGAATCAGAATCAGAATCAGAAGCAGAAGCAGAATCTAAAAAAATCATTAAATCTATTTTTCATTCTTCAAATCATTCAATTTATGTTCAATTTCTTGAAACATTTTTTGGAATAGTCGAATTATTTTTTAAAGTTAAATAAAGATTGAAGCTGTTAGTTTCAAGAGAACCCCGTGTAAAGATGGCGATGCCCGATTCACAACGGTACCCTTAAAAGCGTTGTCTGATAAAAACGTGGAAGATATCGTCGTTTCCTGAATCGAAAAGTTTTTTTTGTGTCTGACTTTCTCCATTGATTCTTGTAAACAAGAAATGCGCAAGTCACTTTCGCAGAGAAACCGACAATGAAAATGATCAATTTAAAGAAACAAAAACATTGATAGCTATCAATACTTGTTCAGACAAAGCTTTCAAGGGTAACAGGCACTGCCATCTTTGCATGAAGGGCCACTTGAAATTACGCTAACAGTGCCTTTATGAGGATTAAAGGACCGGTTGACGATATTTCATGAAACCCACCCTTTAAAAGTTACATCACTGTCTGAGCAAAAAAGATGGAGATATCCTTGTTTTATCATTTAATCATTTTAAATCTGATTACGATTTCTTCATTAAAGGAAGTAAATTGACAGAAATGATCTCATTTTAAAAAGTTTAAAGAGTGACGCTTTCTTTAAACTCTTCAAATTAAAGTAACGTTGTAAGTCCCTTGAAGTCGTCATTTGATAACAATATAATAGATTATCATCACGTGATTGCAATCAATGTTCAACTAATCTGTAAATAAAAACCATTTAATAGTTTAGAAATGTCGTTAAAATGCCCGGACTATAAATCTGCTGAACAATTTAGTTTCCTGATTACAGAATCTTAAAAACAAACAAACATAATTTACATTCACTAAAATGTTTAACCCTAAAATGTCAATGTGTGTCTAGGTTGCTTAGTTCATGATACAGATAAACTGAGATTAAGAGATTATATATTAGAATAAATTGATAGATATAAACGTGAAACAAGATTTAATGAATATCGAGAATTAATTGAACTACGAACTACGGAGATCTAGTTGAACCAAAGTGTCCAGTTCAAGTTGAAGATAAGAGGTTAAACCAAGTCTACGTAGTTCAAATATTCCTACTTCATAATGTCTGGCTCCAAGTAAAAATAAGTAAACAGAGCTATAGATGATAACAAGATCAGGTGGTCACACAAAAGCCTAAATGAGATTGAAAATATTCTACCTGTTATGACCGGTATAATAAACTCTGCAAGGTCCTGAACCCGGTCAATAAACTCGGTCAGTTTATTCTGCTCAGGAGTAGGTAGAGACTTCAATAATCCTTCCCTTAACAGTACACTTTTAGTATACAAGAAACTATACAGTACACTATACCGCAGGCAAAAAGAGAGTACAATATACAGTACACTGTAAAGTACACTGTACAGTACACTTTACAGTACATTGTATGGTACACTAAACTGTACACTATACAGTGCACTAAACAGAAAGACAAAAAGGGTTTAAGATTATGTTTACCTATAAGAAATAATAGATCCTTGGAAGAACAGTTTAACTTTCCTGAGACTAGGTTTAAATTTTGCCCCACCTACAATATATAAATTAATAATTAAAATAAACATGCTGCATAAAAACCTTAAAGACGGATAATAAAATACGAAAAAAAATCATAATCGGTAAGATGACGTTGAATCAAAAATTTAACAGGTTTGAGTGGGAACCTTTGAGGAATGAAGAAAAATAAAATTCAAATCAAATCTCAAGCTTGAATATACAATTTGTAATGCTTCGACTGGAATGGTAGCACACTTAAAAAGTAACAATTAGCAGGTTTGCTTCACTAGTACTTGATCATTTAGCAATTAAGACAAATTTTAGAAAAGGAATTACAGGAAACTGTAAAAAAACCCAGTAAAATGTGCACAGTCATCCTTGAGGTCTCATCTTTAAAGACAATCCTGTAATTAACATATAGCCATCCAAGTTTAAGACGACATTTAATAAGACTGATAAGACTTATACCTGGGGTTTCATCTTCAAAACAAGAATACTTTGTGGTTTCCAGTATGGCAGTACACTTCTCTAGACAATAAATGATAATGATGATGTTCAGAATAATTAAAATAAAGTAATTGTAAAAATCTATGAAAATGATGATGAAGCTGAAATTGCTGATCATAAAGCATAATAATAATGATGAGGATAACAAAGATAACAATGATAATGATGATAATCAAATCAAAACGAACAAAATCAAATCAAATCAAATCAAATCAAATCAAATCAAATCAAATCAAATCAAATCAAATCAAATCAAATCAAATCAAATCAAATCAAATCAAATCAAATTATTAAATAACTTAATTAAACATTGATGAAAATGATAAAACTGGAGAAAATAATAACAATGGTTTTAACGATGATGATAATGATAATAATAATAAAAGTGATAAATATTTACCTATTGGATGCCAATTATATGATGATAAAGAAAGTAGTTGACTAGGTTTATATGATCCCTTGTATCTAAACAAATATTCATATTTATCCATTGAATTGATTGTCTCCTCCGCTCGTTCTTTTAATCCGAAGACATAAGACGACAGTCTTTCCGTTGTTTATTGGTTATCAATGATTCACCTTTGGTTAATGTTGATAGAATCCTGGGACCTCAGCGTTAAATATAAAAGCTAAAATGGGGCCTCTTATTTCCAAACTTCTCCAGGACCCCTGCCACACCCGTCCCTCTTTATAAAAAAGAGCAACCACTCATGATTATATGATTGGAGTGTGGGCTTTTTTAAAAAAGATAGTCACAAGAAATTTGTCTATTCAGAAGGAGGTGCGGGAGGGTCCACAAAACCTTTATTAAGAGATTACCTATAATGGCTGTGTAGTATGAATGCATTTTACATACCTCATTTTAGGACAAGTATGTACATAGTATCCCATGTAATAGAACTCTAAACCAAGGCTAACTGTGAACTCTATCTCCCTTTACAAGTAAAATATTGTTTAAGAATACATCATTTATGTAAATTTAAAGACTATGAATTTTTAGATATAAAAAAACACAATAATATTAAATTTTTACTTGATCAAAGGAAGGTTTACAAGGTACCGCTGTAAGGGTCACAACTCCTTGAAAATTGTACTTTCAAAGTTACCTTAGAGCTGAGTATGTACCCAGGGATAGAAAAGAATATTCTGGATTGTAGTAGAAGTAAACTGAGGAGACACATCCTATAAAACATTATATTATTATTATATACTATAGCAAAAAATATTTAATTTTACTAATATTATTAATGGCCGTTCTTTTCTTCTTAACAATATTTTTCAGGATTATGATGTTTTAGTTACTTTGTTAAATACGATTTTTCTTTTTCTTAAAACACTTTTTGTTATTTTGTTTTATTTAAACCTTAACCTTTTATCCTTTTTTATTCCATGCATCATGAATTACCTGGTAATATGTCTACTACTCCAACAGCAATTATTTTACCATCTAAAAATATTAAAAAACAACATTAACATAGAAATATCGAATTCAGAATAATTACTACTACTGATAAATTACCAAAGCTAAGAAAAGAAAACATAAGTTCAAGTCATGTTTAAAAATAAATAAAAGGTCGAATGGCATCTGTACAAATAGTAATGTTGATGACAAGACCTCTATATCTATAGTAAGTAATGTTGATGATAAGACCTCTATATCTATGAATTACCTAGTTAGTAATATTGATGATAAGACCGCTATATCTATGGATTACCTAGTAAGTAATGTTGATGATAAGACCTCTATATCTATGGACAACCTAGTAAGTAATGTTGATGATAAGACCTCTATATCTATGGATTACCTAGTAAGTAATGTTGATAAGACCTCTATATCTATGGATTAACTAGTAAGTAATGTTGATGATAAGACCTCTATATCTATGAGTTACCTAATAAGAAATGTTGATGATAAGACCACTATATTTATGGATTACCTAGTAAATAATGTTGATGGTAAGACCCCCAGGTTGGGCTGGATTTACTACTGGAGTATGGCAAAGGAGAATCACAAAGAAAACTTTTAAATGTTTCTTCAGAACAGTCTGACTCCTTGTCCTGAAAGAAAAACTTTCAAAAGCATAAATGTTTCTGTCATAAGCTTCTTTAATTTTTCGTGAAATTCATAAACATATTTTAGTCTACTTGAGGGATTTAAAATTTGAAATAATTTCATTTGTTGACAAAGTAATACAAAAAATGACTTTAAAGACCTCTTCATTAACGTAACAGAAAAAGAAATTGCATATTCTTTATAAAAAAGTCCTCAAACCTTTACCTTATGAACAGCTATCTGATAAATTTTATAAATACTAAAGGATTCCTGAGTAGTAACATTAATCACTTAAAAAGATTTTATATAAAATAATTTGTAATTGATAATTTTAAATTAATCAGCAAAATAAATAAAGATGATATGGACAGCTAGGCTTAAGAAACTGAACTCAAAAAATTAAATTAATTGTTCAATAAATGTTTTCCTTGAAAGTCTCCTTAAATTCTGCATCTGATTGATCAGCCTTTACCAGCCGTAAACTCAACTGAACAAATAAAATAAAATTGAAAAATGTTATGAATATTTTTCATTTTTGTAAAATTCATTCCTAAAACTTAAAAGTCAGGATAAACCTGGTGTTTGTAAGTTTCTTCTCCTGTGGTTGATGTTGAACCTGCCGTTAGTTGTTCAAGGGACCCGGAGAAAGTCTTTAATCCGTCCTTCTTCTCCGACATACATTCCTTCTCCTTCTTCAAACTTCTCTCCATCCGTCTCACCTTAGCCTTCTTCATCCCCAACATTTTCAACTCTTCTTTTACTGCGTTCAACTCACCGTCTTCTTTGATTCCGCCATCTTTGTTTTTATTCATAAAGTCGTCTTCCTTGTCTTTGCGCTTTAAACCTTTCTTGGTAGAGTCTGGTATTGGTGGGGATTCAGTGCACCCTTTGCCGCGCAACAAGAAGTTGTTCACCTTCTTTGCCACCTTCTTTTGAGACTTGGTAGGAATAAACTGTTTTGCATTGCATCTGTTTAAAAACATTTTTTACAAAGGGTGGATAATTTTTCCACAATAATGATAATTCAAAAAAAATGTCAGACTAAATATTTGGTTTAAATGCTTTTATCCCTAATTGTGTAGAGAGGGCAACATGTATCTGGTATAACAGGCTTGTACACAAACCTAAAATGATAATGTATTATGACACATAACGAGTTCAAAGACAGAAAAAGAATAATACATTTTTATCAATTTGTAAACTCAAATAAATAATTCTAATCCTAACATACACAATTACTTTATCAAAATGACGCTTACTATAAAAATTCAAAGACCATTTTTGCTGATTTTCTAAAACCATTTTCGAAGATTTCTACGACTAACCTTCCGGATCGTCTCCAACCTCTATCTAGTAATGCTTGATAGTTCTCAGCGGATAGATAATGTGCCCACATTCCAGAACTTATACTTCCCTTCTCCTGAAAAAAAGAACAGAATAAAACCCTAATCTACAGAAATATATCTCAATTTTACCGAATCACCTCCCCACCCCGTCCCATCCCATTCATATTTTTAAATCTCCTACAGGGTGTCCCAATTAACATTTGGATAATTTTAAGATGATTAATTATTTAGTGTGCATGGTGCTGCCCATTAGGAAAGCACATGTAATCCGTGAAATGTTGTCATTTAAGTTCAGAATTTGTTTGTTAATGTTTAAATCACATACTGTTGTACTGTTCATCTTACATACACATCATTAAATGTTTTAAAGAATGAAAAAACAGCTTTTGCCGTTTTCAGACGAAACTTTAGTATGACCATTAAAATAAAATATTATAGCGGTAATTCTAAACAAAGACAATGTGTCACTCATTTCACGTGTTTATTAGGACAGCCTGTACATACTTTGCAGTATCCACAAGACGATGACTCGGAATCCGGTATATATGAGACAATACTCAGGGACTCCATTCTTCTGAAAAATAATAAAAACATTAAAGTATTTAGAGATTTATACTAAGTCTTATAATGCTTGATGTCAATATCCACTGTAGCAACTTTAAAATTTAATGAATAAGTGTTTTATCTCTGCAGAGTATAACCACCACAGGATTTTCAAATGGCATTAATTTAATATCATTATTATGAAATTAATATTATTATTATATTTATTATCAATCACAATAAGATATTTCTTGTCCCGAAGTTTTTTTCCCAATAAGATTTACTAATTTTTGTAATAGCGTGAACCCATTCATAAGTTAACCCATTCTCAAGACAATTACTCCCACTTTAAAAGTCACAATCTCACTCTTAGAATTAACTTAGAACTGTAATTAACCGCAGCGTTTCGGATCCGGATCCGGTCGGATCCGTATCATTTGGTCGGATCCGTATCCGTATCAGGAAACGTTGATATGGATCCAGGTAGCGCCAAAAATTAACCAAAACCATGGAATAAATAAATCAAAATGGTTCGTAAATGTATTATTTACATGGTGAAAATTTTTCAAAATTATCTTTAATAATTTAATGTTTACATTTATATAATAGTAATGACGACATTTTTGTTACATTTCGGAATATATAATAAATATAGTTTATAAATTATAACCTTGCATAACATTTAATAGGGAAAATCCGATTCACAGAATCAAAAGTTACCTCGGATCCGGATCCATCATCACGGATGCGGATCCGGATCCGCATCAAAATGATACGGATCCGAAACACTGATTAACCGTGAACTCACTTTTTCAAACCTTGACTCATTCTCCCAAACTTTAACTCACTCTCCCAAAAACACCTTATAAATTACATGAAAACTAATCAACTTGAACAGAAAATAAATCTTATTACTGTGAGACCATAAACAAATTTCAAGCTAAAGGTAATGCTTATCTTTTCAGATAAAGAAATACATTCTTACTCCTAGCATGGCTAAACCAAATTCTTCATTTATTACATTTATCACAAGGTTTTCAAGTTTAAAAATATAGTATTTTATCATTTAATAAAAATCTTCTTTAACTAAGTCATCTGTATGATTAGAATCTCTCAATAGTTGAGTTAATGAGAAATGAAATGTGCAGCACTACGATTAGATTTTCCACATGAGATATTATTCACTGTTGCTCTGGACTACTGTGGACTAATGCTGCGGCTAGACCCTCTATATGTGGTAGTTTACTTCTTCTCACCATAGTGCTCAGGGTTGAAGCTAGGAAGTTGTGGCACCTGAACAAAATATAGTTAAACCATTAACAACCTCTTAAAACTAGATAGTATATTTGTTTGTTTTGGATACTGTTAGTTTGTTTCTAGAAAACGTAAGAAAACGCTAAACCGATGCGGCTGGCCCTCACATGACTCCAGGTAAGGTTTATTAACGATAGAAAGTAGAAAACAGGAAAAAGTTATTAAATTTTTTTAAATTTTATGATGTACTAAGAAAAAAATGGCAAGGAATGCAACATTAATATCTAGCTTTAAATATTATTAAAAACAGGGGCGCATAAAAAATGGTTGAAAAGAAAGCGTACCTAGCATATCTCTCCTCCCAAGCACGAATAGATCTGGTATTTATACTTGACTCCAGAACACTAGTGTGAACCTCAAGACATATCCTTACAATCATACTAAAAAAATAATAAGTTAGTTTTAAGTTATTATATAATCAATCATTAATACAGTAACTTAGTAAGCAATCAATCAAACCATCTTATCAACCAATTAACCAAATAACAGACAATTAACACAAATTAAATCCCATTAACAAGAATTTTAATTATAAACCTGACTGCTTCCTTTAACATGCTTGCCGTCGGATGCAGAAAACATCTGAATAAAAGATAAAAGCATTTATTTTTTTTTAATTAAAAATACTAAATAAGTCATTCATTTCGTTAAAAAAAAATTATGTATGCACTTCAAGTACTGAATCCAATCTAACTGCTGTACTTTTACTCAAGAAACTGTACCTGTCATGAATCTTCTGCAGGTACTCCTGGTGTACTTGAAGTACCATGTTCAGATCTGTAGCCTTTTTTAATCCTTCACTAAACAGTAAACATGTTAGAAATCAACAGAAATATGCAAATCTCGCGCTTACAGGGTGAAGTTAAATTGATAAGTGATTCCTTTATCCCTTACTGGTTTAGGCTAAATATATCAAACCAACCTTCAAACCTTAAAACACGAACATAAAAACAATTGCGACAGATAAATATATCAAAAATAAAATTAGTAGTTTGTCCTTTCCAGTGCTTAGGATCCGGAGCCGTTGGATCCGCAAGATTTTGGCTTCCTGGATCCAGAGCCGCAAAAATATGCGGCTCCACGGATCCGAATCCAAGGGGTAAAATATCAACCAAAAACTGCAAAAAAAAAGATTTTTCAAACATGTGAACAATTTCTTTAATATAAAAATAAAGGTAGAATGAACAACTCTAGACATAAAATATCCATGAAGCAGCGTCATAAAGAAAAGCAGCCAGGCTCTCAGGAGCTGCAGTCTGTGCTGCTTCTGACCAGCAGCTAAGCTTGAGTCTGACAACTCCTGATTCAAACTTTCTTCCTAAATAAAATTAATGTTGATTAGTTACTCGACGACGGGTTTGTAGCAAATATCGATGATATTCTGTAAACCTGCAGTACTTTGTACATTATTAACAATTTATGTTGTAGACTTCTACATAATGACATTATTCATTGCAACTACATTTCAATTAAATACATAGTATGATTAGATTAAATCATAAATAATTGCGTCAATTCACGTTAACTAGTCACATAAGATATTTGAATAAAGTCAGTTTATAGAGTAACTCCGTACTAATAACTGTGAGAGAGTGATCCTGAAACCCTATGCTGATATAGACAGGTTGGTTCGTCCCCATCATTTGGGATCGATATATGTATATATAGCTTGTTGATAGCTAGGGTTGTGTCCTTGTGTGGAGATCCATCATCACGGATGCGGATCCGGATCCGCATTATCGATATATGTATATATAGCTTGTTGATAGCTAGGCTTGTGTCCTTGTGTGGCATTTAGAGCACTGAATTGATAGCTTGTTGGATAATGGATAGCTACGCTTGTGTCCCTGTGTGACATTTAGAGCCTGAATTAATAGCTTATTGGATAGCTACGCTTGTGTACCTGTGTGACATTAAGAGCCAGGTGGGTTGTGCCCTGTTTGATAATAGCTTGTTGGACAGCTACGCTTGTGTCCCTGTGTGACCTGGTTTACTTTAATAGCGGACGGGTTGAATCTGGATAGATACGTTTCGACAACTTGTTATGGAGTAGGGCTTTACTCCAGGTATGTTAGTTGCTTTAAAATTAAAATTTTAGTTTAACATCTGTTCATACTCTGATAATGAAAATGGCAGAACAGTGTGTTTTGAATCTTCTATTACGAAATTCAAACTCTAAAATCAAAAAATTTACTCAGCTAGATGCTTTTTGCTTCTAACACAAGCTATCGTGGCAAAAATTAAGAAAGACCCGCATTTTTTAAATTATAAATCTTTAAACATCATTGCAAAGCAAACGAATGATTAAAATTTGTCACGACATTTATAATAGAGAACGAAAAAGGAAGATTTTGAAGTAAAAAGGGCAAGTTTTAAATTCAAATGTCTGCCAAAAGTTATTATTATTATTATTAGAAGACAACCCGTCGTTCAGTGAAGTTGGGGCCGGCACTCCTGTCCACCGAGCGTATCCATGGACAATGCCCCACATTGTCCCGGAAGGAGACTTATTGTAAAAGGCGGTCTGCCCCGAAGAGCCCATTTTTATTAATTAGATTGCTTATAAAATACTAGCGTGGAACCCTGCGCTGCCAAGGTTACTAAATGTTACTCCCGCCGTTTACCCGCACTTGGACGATTTTACCAGGAAACTAAATTTTCGATATTCAAGTCGACCCACTCAACTTAGAATCTCAAAACCAAGCTAAGAATATTCCCGTGGGTCTCCCGAGTTCCCCAATCAAAATTGGAGACAAATCGGTCCAAGGGCTCCTTAGTTATGATTGGAAAAATAAACAAACAGACCGACACAGAGATTACAACTTTATATATATAAACTGATCAGACCTGCTCCTCTTCTACTATTTGTTTATCTATTCTAGATATCTGTGTGAGGGATATGGACTGTATACACCACAACGCCCGCTTCACGCTCACCAGGAACAGGAACACCTTGTTGTACATCTTCAGCTTATCAGGACTAACAACACCAATCACAATATTTAAACTTTTGGCGGAAAATACAAAAACATTCCAATGTTGAAGGCTTCTAATAGTCAAGTTGTCCATCCTATTTGATAAGTTTTCAGGCATTAATTTGTTCACTTTCAAAAGATTCCACAAAAAAATTTCTCCCTACAATCAGACTTTTTTTTTTACATTAAGTAAATTTCAAAAGCATGACTCTGACAGAAGAGAGAATCCTCAAAGTCAAGATAATTCTAATTGAAATAAAAGTAAAATTTTAGTTCATAAAATTTGGACAGATGCGAAACTTAAAATATTTTTGTTCAGTCGCTCAAATAAACCGAAAAACTTGAATGGATAAAAAACAGAATTAAGGACTCCCGATTATTCGTGACATATTCCCGTTTTCATTCAAAATAATTTCATGAAAAAAAAATTTAAATAATTTAAACGCAGAATCGACAGTTTAAGATTTTTTAAATAGAATTTTTCAAGAATCTTTTTAAATCCTTTTAAAATTAATTTAAATTCGCTTCTTGACAGATTTCTAAAAACAGCTTCGGAAAAAATATTGCATTCCTAAGGATGATATTGAGGGGCCAGGAGATCTGCATGTTGATAAAGAGCCCCTGGAGGGAGAGGAGGGGGGAGTTGGAGGATGAGGAGGGAAGGTAGGAACAGGTAAACTGATCAAACCAACCTTCAAACCTTAAAACACGAACATAAAAACAATTGCGACAGATAAATATATCAAAAATAAAATTAGTGGTTTGTCCTTTCCAGTGCTTAGGATCCGGAGCCGTTGGATCCGCAAGATTTTGGCTTCCTGGATCCAGAGCCGCAAAAATATGCGGCTCCACGGATCCGAATCCAAGGGGTAAAATATCAACCAAAAACTGCAAAAAAAAAGATTTTTCAAACATGTGAACAATTTCTTTAATATAAAAATAAAGTTCTTTTAAGGTTAAAAAATATAAAAGTTTTACCTTTGTGAAAGACAATCTTGAAGAAGAAGAGTTAGAGAACTTGAATCCAGTAATCCAACATCACGCCTCAAATAAATACAGTTAAATCTTGGAAAATAAATCAACTTAACTATTTACTTATTTACTAATTTATTAATTTAATAAACCAGATTTATCAATAAAATAACTGTGAATTGAAGGATCTATACTAAAAATGACATCTGCTAAGTTAAACCCATTAATTTCCACAATGTCGTTGAATTTGTTTCCAAATCAGGCGGATGGATACCCTTGCTACAATGCTGTGCAGCACTCCAAACGAAGGAGAGGGTAAATTTATCTGACATTACAGATACAACATTGTGACCTTGTAGCTCCTCCAGTTATGATTCTACGCCCAAGAATACTTCATACTTCTTAATATCTCTTCCATTGGAGAAGTTTTAATGGAAAAAGTTTCAGATTTCAATATTACGTGAAATTTACTTAAGTATCTCGTATTTAGAATTTTTTTTCTTCTAAAAATTAAGTTTTAATTCGTTATTTTGTAAGGATTTTTTGCTTTTTCTAACTTTAATTACAATCATTAATTTAAATTAATCCTTGTAAAAAATCAAAATACTTGTAGTTTATTCTAACGTTGAACTACAGTCCGTTTAATTTAATTTAAATAATTCTAAAATCTTTGATGGAAGTTTAGAAGAAACGATTTTACTCATCTATCAATTAGTGTTTCGCAATTATTCGCGTATTTATGGATCTATGGGTAGACTTGTTTCTTGTCAATTTGATTAATTTTATTGTGTCAATTATTTTGATATCGCCCCCAAAGGGCAGTACAATTTAGGACTAGTTTTTATTTCTAAACATCATGTTGTGATTACATAGTACAAACTTACTGACGATGATGTCAATTAACATTGGATAAATGTTTCAGGACTACTGGATTATATCCCCTGACGTCATAGGTATGATAATTTTATTTTGTAATTATAAATTAGATATATTTTGCTACCTTTAAATTGATAATTCTAATGTTATGTATTTTTCAGTATGAAAACATCAGTAAGAGATGAATAATTAAAGACTGTCTACTTATTTGTCTCTCAGTTCTTTATAGCCGTGTTGTGGGCAAGTTTTTTACGAAGGTTGCGAAACAATTGGTTTCTACCTGTGAAGGATATTAAATATATTGTTGCTGAAGTCCTGCATGATATCCCCGGCCTCCAGGAAGAACACCAGCCTCGCCCTCCTCAATATCGACTCTATCTCCAGCTCCTTCATGATTATTTAGATATCATGGTAGACAAATATGTCAATAGAATGAAGACGACTTTTGATATCAACTTTGATTTGTATAAAGCTGTTAAACAGCATGGATACACCAAAATATAGAAGTCAAGAGAAGAGCTGTCAATAAGAAAAACTTCTTTGATTAATTGTAAACTTGTAATTCAAGAAAAGCTTAATAACAATCAAAACTTAATAAAAAAGTCGTCTTCATTGTATTGATATAAAATTGATATTTTATTTTTTTACAACTGCTGATGAGAAAACTAATCTTCGGACCAAAAGAATTGTAAGTTTTGAGAAAGGTTTATGAAATTGGGATTATTCAAAAATAAAAAGGACATTTGAAAATTGCCACAAAAATATTTCTGTCTATTGTTAACATAGAAGTCACTTTATTCTTTTGTTGTTAAAGAGAAATAATTTGTTACTAATAAGAAAATACTTTTTCTCTTTCTTTTTTTAAACTGTAACAAGTCATTTATATTTTTTAACACAATAAGTCACATGTATTTAAATCCACCATTAGAAAAGAAAGTTATCACAATCTATTTTTAAAAACATATTGCTTCAAACACAAGTATATTTCTGTAAGTCATCTATAAAAATTCATTTTAATTTTGTATCAAGAAAGAAAGTTTATATTTTTTTTACCTTGATAAATAGATTGACAAGGGCTGTGCATGAGCTAGAGTAATGCTTCATAATCCCCAAGCTAAGAGAATCTGCCAATATGGCCTCCAAGGGTACCAAAGGGTTCAGTTCGACCTCTATTTCTCTTGACTTCTTGTGTGTATCCTCCACAATATCCTCCAAGTTCTGGAAGATTAAAGAAAATGCAGCTGCCAAAAACTCATCGTCGACAGATTCGACGATTTCTTGCAAATTTGGATCTGAAGATTTTTCAAGTTCGCGGATTACTGGCGAACCACGTGGGGATTTTAACGCAGCTTTAACTTCTGGTGGAGGCGGGAATATAGGTTCAAGTCGAGATCTAAGATTAGAGATGAATTGGTCGTAAAGGGAAACAGAATTAATTCTTGGGGAATCCGGACAAACTCTCAAATTCGTCATCTAAGAAAATATTTAAAAAATTTTAATTTAGCAATTATTATCAAATAAAATTTAATTCTTGGAAAAAATATTTAAAAATCTTAATGTATCTAAAATTAGTTCAGTTAGACAATTTTAGAGAAAGATAGTTTTAATAATTTTCTTCCTTAGACAAAATCTCGTTGCTTTTCCCCGAAACCAGAATGTTGTCCTCAATATTAAGAAAGAGGGGAAGTGGGAGAATGTTCTCCGTGGTTAACTGTTCCTTGTATTCTCTAGCCTGGAACACATCGTTCCATATATCCTCTTCCTGTTCCATTATCAATATATCGTTAAAACCTTTTTATTTCTGGTTTTTTTTTTTGGCCATATGATAAAAGCAAATTTCAAAGATCCATATAAATGTATTATGTATAGACACATGTTCACATCTATTGTTTTGAAAATGCACACCAATTTGAAAAAAAAAATCTGGGGAATTTTTAGGTTTTATTTTGCAGAATACATAGAAAATAGGCAGTTAAAAGCTAAAATTGTTCATAAAAACATAGTTCAACAGAATGAGGAATGAGAAATTTAAATTGAATAAAATCTATTCACTGTTGTGTAATCTGTCCATACATTTTAATTTTAAACTGACATATTTTCCTTGGATGCTATATTCTTGAAGAATATAAACTCTTCTCTGCAAAAAAAAAGCACTGTTAATCATTCAATTTAATACAAAGCAAAACATAATTAAAATTTTTAAATAAGCATTAGAGCCATCTAGTGGAGTAATTTGAAACTAGTGTTTTGCCTAGTGTCCAGTAGGACTCCCTCTACCAGCCAGTGATTCAGAATGGTTAAGAATGGTTTTATTGTACAGAGGAACATATCCAGCAAGCAATCTAAAAAAGTTTTCAAATCAAATAGTTGTTTTTAAAAAATTAAATCAATCTTAAAATTCAGTACTTAAGATCCAGTATATCTATATATAAATTTGGCTTGTCTGTCTGTCTGTCTGTTTGTATCCAATAAACGTCAAAACGGCTGAACCGAGCGGGCCCAAATTTTTTGTGGGACATCACGTGACCACAGGGAAGGTTTATGAACGATCAGAATTTGTCTCCATCAAAATTCAATCTTCATTAAATTTTTGAAAATTTTGAAAATCCACGAAATTTTTTTGTGAAAATCCGCGAATTATTTTTGTTTTGTTTTACGATGTACACAAAGAGAACATGTTCACAATTAATTTAGAAGAGGCTAGTCTATATATAAATTTGGCTTGTCTGTCTGTTTGTCTGTTTGTTTGTTTGTATCCAATAAACGTCAAAACGGCTGAACCGATCGGGTCCAAATTTTTTTGTGGGACATCACGTGACCACAGGGAAGGTTTATGAATGATCAAAATTTCAAATATTCGTCTCCATCAAATTTCGATCTTCATTAAATTTTTGAAAATTTTGAAAATCCACGAAATTTTTTGTGAAAATCCGCGAATTATTTTTGTTTTGTTTTACGATGCACACAAAGAGAACATGTTCACAATAAATTTAGAAGATGGGCGCGAAATAAGGCTAGTTTGAGTATATTTGAGTATGAAAGCAAAAAATGAGCTAAAACAGACTAAATTTAGCTGTGCTTAATATAAAGTTAACTTTGAAATCTTAGCTACTTTACAGTAACGTTTAAAACATAAGATTGTATCCTTCATTATATAGAATATTCAACAAAATAAACATGTCATTCAAAGGCTTTAGTCTCTTTAGTATCTAATTTAATATTGTAGAAACATATAAAAATGTTAGTAGAGCTATTAACGTTAAAACAAAAATGAACTTTAATTAAAAACCGAATTATCCAACCTAAAATATCTGGGAATATCGAGCTAACAAGAGCATTGTAGAGAACTGAGAGTATTCGCATTGATTTGTAGCAATTGTTTGTTTCCACGTGGAAGGTTTTAATGGCGGCGTCATGAATGTTGCGTAAACTGAGAATTTTCTTCCGCCAAGTGTTTAGTTCTCCCAGAAGAGTAAACACGGTGTATGTTTCAGTCTAAAGTAAAGATGTATTAACAGAATAGTAAACAAAGAAAAACGTTCAACACATTTTAATGATTGTAAGTCTTTAAATTAAAAATTTATTACCTGTTTAGCAACCCGTTCCTCTATGTCCAAAAGATCTTTAGAAAAAGTGTGCAGTACATTATCTAAACTGCTGCAGTACGCCTCGGCAGTTCTTGGAATTAGTCCAGCCGGCTTAGTAGGTTCTAGCAGCTGACGACTGAATGTTTTGAAGGTGTAGATGCTGTCAAATGTTGGTAGAATTTCTTGAAGCAGGCTTCTCAATGCAGTCTCTGTCAAGCTCAGTATGGTAACCCCACAAGTAACATTGAATTGTCCATTTCGAAGCTCAAATATCGGAGAATTTGTTGGATTACGAAGCATCCATAGGATTTCTCTAATAAGCTGGTATTCGGTCACCTTCTCCGTTCTGACGTCCAGCTTCCCGTTCCGTTCCAGAAGCTCTTCAACCCTACCAGAGTAGTTAGCCTCTGAGACGGGAAACCTTTGTTTTTCACTCCAGTAGGGATACTGGACATTGGAACGGAACCATTTCACTGGATCCTCATTCACTGGAACCCTCTGGTCCTCCAGGTTCAGATATTCTCTGCTCTCTTCCCCAAACACATGTTTAGGAGTTGAAGTCTCCTCATCCGGAGAATCCGACCAATCGGAGAGATCGGATTCAGATCCAAGAGGCTCAAGCTCCGTCTCTCCTTCCTTGAGTATAGCCAACCAATCAATAACCTCTTCCTCCTCTTCCTCTAGGAACAAACCTTTATTCATCATAAATTAGCATAAATTATAGACAAAAGAATTCAAAATTGTAGTCTTTAATCAAATCATTATTTATGTAATGATCAACAAAAATCTTTTTAAAAATCCTAACAATGTGAATAAAATTATGTCTCTGTAAAGTGTGAATAAATCAAATCAATCCTTTAGGAAAGCATTACTTTTAGTCTTCAAATTTGAAATTACTGTATTGAATCAAACCTAAGGTTAAGTCTGATAGTTTGTAATGGACCAATAGATTTAAAAACTTGATCTCAAGAAGTTTAATTTAAGAATAATTCTTGTTCAAAGTTCGGTTTAATTGAACTTTTTGGTTTATGTGACAAGTAAAGTTTGGTTCCTGAAGTAGGTTGAATAGGTTCATATTCCAGGTTTACAGGATTCTCTGCCAGGTTCAGCAGTAATGAAAGCAACCTAGAGAAAAGGGTTGGATAGATTATTATTCTTTGAATGTTACAGTTAAACTTAATTTTCTGAAAAGCCACTGGGGATGGTGCACTGAGATGGCCTCTTCCATAAACTCTCTTCGGAATGAAGGGTGACATTTTAATTCATTCATTTAGGTGGTGTATATATTTTTACTGTCTATTGGATTATTTGTTCCCAAAGGACCCAGAAACGACTAAACCGATCGGGCCACATTTTTATGTGTGATCTGACATGAGTCATGACCAGGGCGACAATTTATGAATGTTCTGAATAAATAAAACTTTTCTAGAAAAATTCAACTTCGATTACGAGAGGGACGCGAAGCGTTTTGAAAGATTAGTTGTAGTATACTTAATACCTGTATTTGATATCGAACTGATGTAAGGGTTCATTGAACACAGGATCTGAGTTATATTTGTTCACCAGTTCATCAAAACATGTTGCCTAGCACCAGCCAATATTCAATAATCCGTCCAAACTAATAAAATTTAATAAGAAACTGTTTTCGAATCCTGTCCGGACCAATTTTTCTTTATGTTTAATGGATCACGAGTTACAAGGAGGGTTGTATTATTAAATACAGGAATTGTCCAAGAACTGACGAGGATCAACCCAATCGAGATATATATAACAACAATTACTTTATTCACTCTATTTAATAAATTTAAATAAGCTAAACACTAATTGAAAACAATCAAATATTTGATTGTAAAATTCTTCCTATTTTAAGACCCATGATGGTATTATTTTGTATTTAACTATAAATAATGCCTCACCACTGAAGACAATTATCCTGTACCTCAATCAATTAAGGTTTCAAGAATACTATTGTGAATCGTTTATAGTTCTCTTGGAATACGTTGAGAGCCCCTTTCAAATAAATGGATATTGTTCCTTCTCTGTCTGTGCATGAATCATAAACTTTTCCATCACCCCCTGGCAGAACAATCATTAAATAATTCAAGATTTTTCAATAATATTTTTAATAATTCATTCTTATTCTTGTTTTTGGTTTTAAATCTATTCGGATATTTTGTCTGTTTTATTAACTTAAATATCTGTTTAAGTTTTTGAAAAAATGATTTCTTACTTGTGTTGTTTTATTAATTCAAAGCCAGACAAAGTTTAATTGGCTCGAAATTTTTACTTTATTCATCACAATATTTAAAAATAGCATTAATAATAATAATTATAATAATAACAAAATATTTCTTAGAATGATTTGATTCTAATTAGATCAACTAATTTATCACAATGATAATGTTATTTCTAAATCTTTGCAACTCGAGGCCGTAAATCTTAAATATTTTAATTTTTGACAACTTGATCTTGCGGAAAACAATGTTTGATTTCTCAAAAATATATATGTTAGAAATTGAAGTTTGAGTCAAGTTCTTTAATATTTATGTTATTGGTTTGTTCTTTCAATAGAATTCTACAATAAACGACTAATTTTTATTTTTAATTGTTTTCTCAATTAAATTAAATTTAATTCCACAATCTACATAAATTTATCAATTAATTCGTCGTTCAGTCGTACATGCACTTAATTTGTCCTAATTAACGAACAGAAGAACAACAAGTGACTTCTAATGCAGATTTAATATGTTAACCAATGTAACTCATACCAAACCACTTTAGGGGTTCTTGGAGAAATCCAAAAACTATCATAAATAAGGTTTTGATTTTTAATTTAATTGATCCAATACGAAGCGGTGCATTCTAAACTAATGATTGTTTCCTCGATTGATTTGTTGATTTTTCTTTGATCCGGGTCCAGATATTTGTGGTAGAGCAGATTTGACAATACGAATCTAAATCAGAGTTCGAAATTAATGAATATCTAGAAGTTGAACTACTTTGAAATGTGGCCGACTCAAGAGTCAGGAGTGCAAAAGAGCAGTAGTTCAACTATATTTTCCTATTTATTAATTCCGATCTCATATAAACCATTAAATACAAATTAAAAAATAATAAATCCATCAAATTTTAAAGATCATAAACTGCAGATTATACTGACTGATTGTAAATTTACCCAAAAAAAGCCCAAGTTGGGATAGTTGTATGATGCAGACCGGAATGAAGTGACATTCAGTCATACAATTTCAGACAAAATTTTTTTTTTTGGAAATCGGATTCGGACCCCTTTTACCTGTTTGATATACTTTTCAGAAATATTCACCTACATTCTACAACTCAAATCAAATCAACTCTACATAGCTCAAAAAAAATATTTCTTGAATTTATCATGTCATATATATTTTTCTTCGTAATTGTCCAAAAAGATTAAATACATTGAAATTTTTGAAAAAAAACCGTCAAAATAGTACAAAAAAGTACATTTTTTTAACCTAACTCAGTCAAGTTTTCAAATTTTCAAAATTGTCTATAGATTTGATTTTTTTTGACAATTACGAAGAAAATGATATATGACATGATGAATTCAAGAAATATTTTTATGTTAAGTATTTCAGATGCTAAAAGTGGTCCGATTTCACCATTCCCCCCCCCCTGAATTTGTTTGACCAAATGTCACTTCATTCCGGTCTGCATCATACAAATATCCCAACTTGTTTTTTTTGGGGTACCCTATTGTAAATCATTCCAAAGGGTTGATTTTAATATATGTTAAATGATGTTGAGCTAAGATTGCTCTTCTAATGAAAGTCATTTTAAGGACTGTGACAGAGACAACAGAGATCCAGCCAACCCAGATGTTGTCCTGGTGTTTTATATTTGTATATTTGTGTTCTTTATTTACATGAGAAATATCATCTGATTAGTATTCATCTGAAGATCTGTACCATTTCAGATAACAATTATACAATGAGATTAGACCTCAATTATTGAGTGAATAGCCATTAGAACCACCAGGAAAACATCCTTAAAGTCTCATTTACATTTATTATGTTTATTGATATTCTAAGCCATTGTAGGCATTCTTATTTTAAACATAATAAGTATGTTTGTGATAGATTTTAAACCTGTCAAAGACCTGAGAGTTGCAGGAAAGTGATTCTATATTATATCTGTTACAGATAAATATATGAGTTCCCAGGTTAGAGCCGGACGTTTTAAAGGTGTGGTGAATAGGGGCGTGGCCGATATGCCTCGATCTGGCGAATCCCTAAGGTTCGTAGATCAACAAATGAGTACACTGAAAGATTGTCATGAACATAATTTTAATAAATAATGCAATACCAACACCTCTATCTGCACGATTTACATACCTTTCGCATATTGGAAAGTTCTCCTCGTCCTCAGAAAACTGAGTAATATGCTTTATAAGGTCTCTAGCCTCCCCCTCCAGTATCTGTTTGGTAGACGACATTTTGTTCAGATCCGCGTAATTTTGTCTCTGTAAATGCCGCCATTTTGAACAAAAAATTTCAATATTTTTTATTTCAATTGGAACATAGGGAATTTTCAAGTTAAAAGTGAGATTGAAAGTACATTCTAAAGACATTGTGACAAATCACCACCATAATGAAAAAATAATATTTTGTAGATTGTCTTGGTAGAAAAAATGAAAAGATTATAGTTGTGAACTTCAGACATATGTAAGGCACTAAAATGTCACAGAAGATGATTTATGTTCTTGAGAAGGAGCTCGTGTTCAGGGATACAGAGGCAGTTCTAGCCGCAGCTTCGGTACACACCTTCATTCTAAATAATAAGACAAAATAGAAGAGATAGACTGTGGAGGGGGGTGGGGGGGATACTGAGAACAAACTCAGATTTTAGTCTCAAGTTTTGCTTATAGCTTCTCAAATATAAAAGATATTTAATAAATATATTTTAATTTAATTTTTAAAATTCTCATGACAAGGGCTAAAAATGCGTACTCAAGAGTCGGCAATGTCAAAGCCAGAGCATTGATCGATCGGCGTACTTCACAAAACAGTTCCTACACCTGGGGCGTACGAGAGTATTTGTGTAGGGGAGGGGGGCACATTTTGCGCGCGTCAGCGCACAACAAAAATTTTTGTGCCCCCCCCCCTTAATAACCCTTTTTTGAAAAAATATTGATACCTTTTTAAACTATGTAAACTATTCGATCATAGACACACTTCCATATTACAAGTGTTAATAAATTATTTATATAATTTTCTTAATACTGTGGTGTAAGCTTCAAGGGATGAAAAATATAGATGGAAACGTTTCTAAAAAAATATCTTTATTTTCTTTATTATATATTGTTTTATAAATTATGATATCAAATATATATTTACACTGAATGCAGTATTGATTAAAGCTTTTTTAATGAAACTTTTTTAGTTAAGGACAAAAGTGAGATTTTAAAGTATTTTTTTTTATACGATGTAATTATACTAATACATGCGTAATTTATAGAGTGGCATGTCCGATGTACCTTTGAAACCTTCATTTCACCATCGTTTCTGAAGCAAGAAATGCCTGAGTCACTTTTGTAGAGAAACCACAAATAAAAATAATCAATTTTCAAAATGGGAAACATTGATATTAAATGCAATACTTGATTAGACATTGAAGGGTATTGTTGTAAATCAGAATACATTTGATTTCTTTTCTTAATCTTTTAGTTTGGGTGAGTGCAATGCAATGTAGAATGTAGATTGCTTGAGGTTGGGAAATGCAAGCAGATGTAATATTAAAATAGCACCCCCCCCCCCTCTCAGGGTGGGCCCTCGTACGCCCCTAACATACACTGGAGGTTTCGAGTGGGTGAATTTATATTACTAGCCTTAGAGGGCGCTTCACGCCCATCTTCTAAATTAATTGTGAACATGTTCTCTTTGTGTACATCGTAATTCGCGGATTTTCACAAAAAATTTCGTGGATTTTTAAAATTTTCAAAAATTGAATGAAGATCGAATTTTGATGGAGACAAATATTTGAAATTTTGAACATTCATAAAAATTTGGGCCCGATCGGTTCAGCCGTTTTGACGTTTATTGGATACAAACAGACAGACAGACAAACAGACAAGCCAAATTTATATATAGAAGTAAAAAAAGCTGAAAACAAGCAACTTAAATCAGACTTTTAGGGACGCCCTATCAAGAATAATGATCTATATGTGATTTTATAGCTTGTAAAAGATATTCAGACATATCTTTTAACATCAAACCACACGAGCAAGGGAAGGCACACCACAACATTTAACGTCCGCACCACAAATGACGTCACAATTCACCATTATTTCTTCCGACCACACCTTTTTTCAAGGACCAAACAAATGATTTTGAATGAGAATACCTGCCTGTTAAAGTCTAGTTTACACCCCCCCCTCACATCCCAGAAATTACTTACATTCTGTAACAATCTGAACTAACCTTTGAAGCTGGTCAACTGCATGAGGGAGGATCGGTCTGAAGGCGGATAGTTCTAAGGATTGAAGATGATTGATCTTAGCGTGAAGGTATTCTCCCTGTATCAACGCATCCACAGACTTTCTCAGCTTAGACTATGAATATATGAATTAATAAAAGGGACTGTATGCGTATTGTTCAATTGACCCTCCATACAAACATAGCAATGTCCGATTTACAACAGTACCCGTAAAACCTTTATCTGATCAAAAATATACCGTCGTTTTCCAGAGTCGAAAAGTTTTACACCTTATTTTTAATACCTGTCTTATATCCCAGATATCCCTGAGAGTTGACCGTATTTTGTCAGAGTTTTTAATACTTTCAGAGGTCACATCTAGTCATGTTCACAATCAGAAGCATTTTAAAAAAGAAGAAAAAAAACATTTATTTTAAATTGTAAATTGTATGCGGCAAATCTTAGATGTTAGAAAAATAAAAATTGAAGATTAGAGGGAGGTCATTATATCAAATTATCAATAAAGAAATGAAGGAAAGAAAAGTTTCGTTTCGATCGAATCATAATTTTATCATGGTTTTCTTCTAAATTGTTCCTAGTAAAATATTTGATATCTCGAACATATTTTCAGCTGGTAATTGAGTAAACACAGCACTCTCCCTCTCATCTTCCTTGCACTCGGTAAGTCTGAAACAGAACAGAACTTATACTTATCCAACTAAATATATTGTTGGAATGTATTCTTCACAATTTGATCTTTTTATTGAATGAGGACATTAATCATCTTTAATCCTAGGAATTTACTGAATAAAAAATGTATGATAAAAGGTTGAATGACTCATGGGATTTCCAAACTGTGGTGCACTTTCTTCATAATTCAATAATACACGAAGTTGTTGACAATTTAACAAATAATTTTTGAATTCAAATCTGGAGAAATTTTTATCCTTAAATAGGCAGTAAACAGTCCACACTCCATATATTGGAAATCACAAAATTATTGGCCATCATTGTGCATTGTGTTGCGTACTTAACATTATTAGGTTCACGAATGAATTTGCATAGAACTAACACGATTTTATTGGTACGCCCTGTATAAATTAATTCATAAATTACCTTTCCAAATCCATCCACTCCGGGGTGACTATCATACATTTATCACTTTGTCTAAAAAATTCAATAAGTTTAGAATTACACCAGGATTAGAAATACCTTCTGCCACTTGATTGCTATATTTGGACTACACAAGGGTGATACAGTGGTATCCACAAAACTGAGGAAATAAAGCAACTAGTTTTGCCAGTAGCTTAAAAATCAACTTACAAGGTGATATGGGCCAGTGTACACTTCACAATTGCCGTGTAGGACTATCAAATCATTTTCTATTCCAATTTTTAAAGTCCCACTGTAATTTTACACTCTACACTGTATAGTAATGTTTATGTAAGATTGTAAGGGTACTTAAATCTTTATTTTATACCTATTACCTAAGCATAACGGCCTGCCACAGAGGCACATTCATGGGTCGACCAGCCTTAAAGGGTCCTACATCTCCCTACAATTAAATAAAAGGCTTGTTTAAAAATATGAAAACTTAAAATCAAGCTAATACTTTTATATTGATGTGAAGAACGAAAGTTTTCCAGTTAAAAAAATATCATATTTACTTACTTAAAAACACTTTTTGAATAATCTTATCAACTCAACTCAATACTCATATAAACTCAAATCAACTTGAATCTAAGATAAACCCAAATCACCTTGGAACTATGATCAATCAACCTAAACTTAAAACTCGGATCATCTGAAATCAACTCAATTAAACTTCGATCTTAGATCAAATCAACTGGAATCTCATCTTAACTCAACTTTACTTGAAACTCGGATCATCTTAACTCAACTTGAAACTTAGATCATCTTAACTTGAAACTCATTTCAATTCACCCCATCTTTAAACACAGATCAACTCTATTAAACTCTATTCATATCAGATCAATTCACCTCAACTTTTAACTCAGATAAATTCAACTGAACTCGTATCAACTCAACTGACTCAGATTAATTCAACTTTTAACTCAGATAAATTCAACCAAACTCAGATCATTGACCCACCTGAATGAATGTCATAACCCCGTGTGTGAATTTAGGATTGATCTCGACAGTTTGATTCTCAG
The DNA here is from genome assembly GCF_000591075.1 of Eurytemora carolleeae. Taxonomy (NCBI): domain Eukaryota; kingdom Metazoa; phylum Arthropoda; class Copepoda; order Calanoida; family Temoridae; genus Eurytemora; species Eurytemora carolleeae. The sequence goes on along the minus strand of NW_019397930.1, from coordinate 4,892 downwards.
CCAGGAATTCATATTCCGTAGGTTCCATTTTTCTCTAGAATGTTCTATTATTACTTGGTGCTTTGTATAAAGATATGAGCGCGTGCACAGCGGTTCAATTCTTACTATAAAGTTCATCTATTAATAAAGTTTTAAAAAATCTGACAGGGGTGTATATTAATCATATTTTTTCCCAAATCCACTACTTAATAAACAGGTATATTTTACAGGTTTCTGAAGCCCGCAGTACAATGAAGCGTTTTGGTGCCCTAAAAAGCTAAATTTCATGGCCCCACCTGATTTTTTTTCGGCATTTCTGATACTGTTAAAAAAAAAATGTGTGGTTTTTCACACTCTTTCTTTCCCTTTTACCCTCCCTTCTCCCTCCCCCCTTTTCCCTTCCCTTCCCCCGTTTTCCTTCCCTCTTGCCCCTTTTCCCTTCATTTTTGCCCCTTTTCCCTTCCCTCTTCCCCTTTCTCCCTTCCCGTTTTCCATTGTCTCCTTCCCTTTTTCTATTTTCCTCTTCCCTCTTCCCATTTCCCCTTCCCTCTTCCCCCTTTTTCTTTCCTCTTACCCTTCCCTTTCTACACACCCCTGAAAAATCAATAACAAGAAAAAACAACTTTGTAAATTTTGTTGCGCAAACAAAGATTTCTTCCAATAAAAACAATTAAAAAATAATAAAAAATTCAAAAACGTCAAAAAAACAAATTCGTAAAATTTGGATTTACTTCGGGAAATTTTGTAAAGGAATCTTAAAAAATTTCTGCAGAGGAGAACAGTTCCAAATCGTGATTATGGCCAATATTGATAAGTTTTAGAAAAAAGAGTATTGTTGAGAAACTTATTTTCGTATCGCATCGTATATTGAACTATTATCTCCTGTAATAATACAACTTAGGAATTTAAGTCTAAAAACGTTCATTTATAAGCTTTTAGCACACAACACATATGACTAGACAGAAGATATGAGACATTATTTAAACAAATTTAAACTACACCATTTATATATGTATTTAAATCTTTGTGTGTGAATAAATCTTTATAATAATAATAATAATATTGTATAATGAATATAAAATATGAATATAGCTAATACATAATATAAGTAATTAGTAAACGCTGTATAGTGTATATTATGGTACAATAAATGGTTATCGGTATTATAAACCCCATCCTAAGAATATTGATATATTAGGCTTGTATTCACTTACCTTGAGATCCTGTAACCCGACCAGGGTAAAGGGTGAATCTGGATAAATTGAAACGCCATCCTTAAAATATTGAATTTTGAGAAATTAAAACCATTTGTTGAAAAACAATTTTATGAAAACTAGGCTTTTAGGGCGCTTCGCGCCCATCTTCTATTTAAATTGTGAACATGTTCTTTTTGTTTACATTTTAAAACAAAGAAAAAATTTTTGCGGATTTTTCAAAAAAAATTCGCGGATTTTCAAGAATTTAATTTTTTTTTACAAAATTAAAAACCTTTAAAACATATTTTTTAAAATTTTTATCATTCAAAAACCTTCCCTGTGGTCACGTGATGTCCCACAAAAAATTTGGGCCCGATCTGTTCAGCCGTTTTGACGTTTATTGGATACAAACAGACAGACAAGCCAAATTTATATATAGATGGTGCCAAATAAAACCGAAGGTTTCTAACTCTTTTATAAAGGGACTGAAAGTGTATTTTCAAGTTACCCTCCATGCAAAGATATCAATGCCCGATTTACAACGGTAACCTTAACATTTAATCTGATCAAAATCTGGAATAATATGTTGTTTTATTCTGTTTATTTATATGAATACTCATATGCAAGAAATGCACAAGTCACATTAGCAGAGAAACCACAAATGAAAATAACCATAAAACAATTTTTAAATAAACAAAAACATGGATATCTAATGCATACTTTATCAAACAAAGCCTTTAAGGGGTACTGTTGTAAGGCGGGGCATTTTTAAATAAACAAAAACATGGATATCTGATGCATACTTGATCAAACAAAGCCTTTAAGGGGTACTGTTGTAAGGCGGGGCTTTGCCATCTTTGCAGGGTTATTTAAACATTATTGACATGATAAAACCAAACCTTAAGTTTAAAGAGAGGCCCGTCTTTGGTGAGAAAGACATCCTTTCTGTCCTTGCTACAGGGCTGGTAGAGGGTCTCCAAGGACTGCTGGACACCACTCGTCTTATCCACGTACTTAGTCCGCAGAAGAATGGATACATTTCGTCCAACCACCTTTCATGAAATAAGTAGAACATAATTCTTTCAAGGTTTAATTTGGTAGATTGTCCTTTTTATAAAAAAAGGGCTATCGATAAAAAGTAGGACATAAAAATCAGAACTGCTCTGATAGCATTTTTTTTTGCAAAAATCTGATTTTTTGCCGTTAAGAGTTTTTAAAAATTCCATATTCAATACGAGGCCTTACAAGAGAGTTATAAACAAGTAGACAATGTTTAATGGTAAGATATTCTTAATTTGAGACAAAGCAAAGATTGAGCTAGCAATTTTATTCGAGATATGTTCAATTTGAAAATCCCAGTTAAAAATTCGTCAAGTTTAAGTCCAACAAATTTGAAATATTTGTTCACACAGTCATTACCAATACTTTTAAGTATCTAATTTCCCATTGATATATTACAACTGTTGGGGTCAAGGTGCATATTTCTATTTCTAAATACTATATACTTTGTTTAGGAGACATTTAGTGTCGAAACGATTTGCTTGAAACCATTTTGCTTCTTTTTTAGTTCAGTGTTTGCATCAAGTATTAGGCTTGCAATGTCAGGAGATGACTTTAAAAAACTAGCATCATCTGCAAAGAGGCTGGTAAAAAAAGATGTTACTAGTCCCTTTAAAGAAGATAGATGAATCAAAATGGATGAATACTTTTATTGTAAAAAAGTGCATAAAGGGGCTATCGTAGAAATCTCTAGTGACTCGTCGAATTAAGAGTGTATGTCCGATTCACACTGGCGGTACCATTTAAACCGTTATCTAATCCATAATGAATTATCATGGATATCTCAATTATATCACAAAAAAGCTTTAAAGGAACCTTTTATATAGGACATTCCACTCTTTAAATGAAGGATCACTAGAAATTGCGTCTTCAGTCCTTTTAGTTTTTAACCTTGTATACTGTATNTGTATAGTGTATAGTGTATAGTGTATAGTGTATAGTGTATAGTGTATAGTGTATAGTGTATAGTGTATAGTGTATAGTGTATAGTGTATAGTGTATAGTGTATAGTGTATAGTGTATAGTGTATAGTGTATAGTGTATAGTGTATAGTGTATAGTGTATAGTGTATAGTGTATAGTGTATAGTGTATAGTGTATAGTGTATAGTGTATAGTGTATAGTGTATAGTGTATAGTGTATAGTGTATAGTGTATAGTGTATAGTGTATAGTGTATAGTGTATAGTGTATAGTGTATAGTGTATAGTGTATAGTGTATAGTGTATAGTGTATAGTGTATAGTGTATAGTGTATAGTGTATAGTGTATAGTGTATAGTGTATAGTGTATAGTGTATAGTGTATAGTGTATAGTGTATAGTGTATAGTGTATAGTGTATAGTGTATAGTGTATAGTGTATAGTGTATAGTGTATAGTGTATAGTGTATAGTGTATAGTGTATAGTGTATAGTGTATAGTGTATAGTGTATAGTGTATAGTGTATAGTGTATAGTGTATAGTGTATAGTGTATAGTGTATAGTGTATAGTGTATAGTGTATAGTGAATAGTGTATAGTGTATAGTGTATAGTGTATAGTGTATAGTGTATAGTGTATATTGTATGTTGTATAGTTTATAGTGTATAGTGTATAGTGTATAGTGTATAGTGTATAGTGTATAGTGTATAGTGTATATTGTATAGTGTATAGTGTATAGTGTATTGTGTATAGTGTACAGTGTACATTGTATAGTGTCCTATCTACCGAATATTTACCTGTACATTCACATCTGATGGAAGCTGTGCTACTCCCTTCCAATCTAGTTTAAACACTATCTCACACTCATTGTAGAATACAGAGGGAGTAGCTTGAAGGGTCAACACACCATCCAAACCATTGTTTGCGGACACCTGGACAAATATAATTCATTTCTACTTCATTCATTTTTAAACCAGAGGTAGGAATTGTTGAGTGGAATATAAATATTCTTGAACGTTTGATCTCGTTATTCAATGCTTGATCTAGAGACTCAAATCAAAAAAATTTTGACTTCAGAGTACCTAAAGCGTCAACACAGCCCACAGGGTCAAAGCAGAAAAAAGAAGTGTCCTAACTGCATACTTCCTTAATGTGCATTAATTTCATGCAAAACTATATTAGTCAGTCAAGTTTTATCATACATAGTCCGCATATTTTAAAACAGTCAAAGAAAGAAAATACCTGTCCATGAACCCAGCTCAGGTTTGTATCATCCTGGTTCCATTTTATTCCCTGAGGAAACTCAAATCTAAACAATACTGTTCAAATATACAGTTCTCAAACTGTCCAGTATACAAACGTAAATTATTTTGTTCGTTTCGTTGTAAAATTGCTTAAATGTATAGTTAAAATAATAAAGTCCAAAAACATACAGAACAGATAAGTACAGCACAGTACAAAGAACAGAACAGTACATTGTAGTAAATTAGAAAACAGTAGAGAGTCGTTCAGTACAGAGCAGTACAAAACAGTACAGGTGTGTTTACCTTCCGGATGATGATGCTAGGTTAAAGGGGGAGAACAGATATTCAGGTCGGGTCAGTCGGAAAAATGCTTTCTGTTGTACAGAGCATTTTCGTTGCCTGACAAACAATTCAACTCAAATATTCAAAACCTTGAAAAGTATTTTTTTCTACTGCTTTTTTTCAAATCCAAACTTTTGACGTTAGGAGTGTCGAGAA
>NW_019397929.1:0-33915 GCF_000591075.1 Eurytemora carolleeae | reverse complement strand
CAATGATACAAAATCTACTTATTTTCAAATCAAATCTAGACTAATTGTATGCTGAGAACGACGTTGTTGTCACCTGTACCTAAGTTTAGTAATGAAAGTCGTGCCGGTACAAAGTTTTTGTTTCAATTGTCATGACGGTACAGAATAAATCTCAGAAGTTGTGTACAGTACGAGGCAGACCGAATGCTTAGTGGAGGGTGTGGAATGACACAAATTAAAACTTCTACTGTTTCTCTGTATCTGTCTTCTTAACTTCTACTGTTTCTCTGTATCTGTCCTCTTAAATTCTACTGTTCCTCTGTATCTGTCCTTTTAACTTCAACTGTTTCTCTGTATCTGTCCTCTTAACTTCTACTGTTTCTCTGTATCTGTATCCTCCTAACCTCTACTGTTTATCTGTTTCTGTCCTCTTAACTTCTACTGTTTCTCTGTATCTGTATCCTCCTAACCTCTACTGTTTATCTGTATCTGTCCTCTTAACTTCTTCTTTCTGTTTCTCTGTATCTGTTCTCGTAAACGCTACCCTATGAAAACGCTACCCATGAAAACGCTACACTATGAAAACGCTACACAATAAAAACGCTACCAAGGCTAATTTGCTGCTATTTTTAGATGAGAACTATTATGATTAATGATGAGACATTAAATTATTAATTGTATCAAATGAAATGAGAGATATTGTTTACATATTCGTTAATATATAAATATATCTAATAAAATTACATTAAATCATGGAGATAGATAGATAGATAGATAGATCTGAGAATTTCTTGTACTGTGAAGCCAGCATATAGATCTGAGAATTTCTTGTACTGTGAAGCTAGCATATGTTGCGATGACTGTGTAGAATAAAATCCACTTGTTCAAAGTTGTAATATACATTTTAAGATATAATTGTAGATTATTATTAAATACTTTCATGTATCAAAACTTGGGGCCTAATCTAATATATACGTAGTCATTCGTTCACATAATAACTACGCAAATCCTGTAATGCGATTAACCCATTCCATGTTCGTAGATAGACATAACTTTGTCAGCCTTTTTTGGTCCAGCCGTTTGGCCAGCTATAGCTTCATTATATAGAAGATCTCTCTCAATAGAAGTAGTTTTTGGTAAAATATGTTCATTTATCATTTTTTTCCATTACCCCCGGCCTTATTTGCTATGGAATATTTAATGAAATTTGAAGTAAATAATTGCTTTTTCTACATTATACAGCGTTGCGTAAAATTAACGCTGATTTTTTTCTAATCAAAAAAAGAAGCTCAAAAAAGTGCACAAACGTGAAACAAAAATCTTGTTTGGGCGGAGATGTCATGTATGCATTTTACTTAAAATGTCGTATTTTGCCCAATCTAAATCTATGTATATCTATATATCTTTAAAAATCTATGAATTTATAAAAAAGAGTCTCCAATGAAAGCTAGGAGTGATGATAACTTTTCACCAGACTCCTCACCGTAACGTTAAAGAACTCACGAGGAAGATCGATTTGGAGGTTACAAAACTTAAAGTTATTGCTGTCAGGTGTTCCGTAATAATAGAATTATATTAACTTGTAAGGGCGGCCAGCCTCCGTATTTTTTATTCACCAGATGTTATAGTTTGTACTTTTATTGATAAATTGTTAATGGAAAAGTTTTCCCGGGGTTTTGTCTAGTTTATTAAGTACAAATATATTATGTTTCTTTGTGTGAATAACCTTCTTTTTAAAAAAAAACGGATTTGAGGTCCAAAAAAGAATTTGGGCCCGAGTGATCTATTGGAGACAGACAAACAAACACACAAGCCAAATATATTTAGAATAAATTAAAAATGAATTGTAAGAAAAAGGTTTGTCGAAAATCCTTCAGAACACAAAGTTTTCGGTCAAGAAAAAAATTAAACCTATATAAAAATGATATAATAGAGTTTCTAATAAAATTTTGATCCCAAAATCTAAAAAAGAAACATGTTTTTAACGCTGATTTTTTTTGGAAACCACATGTGTAATAAAAAAGTTGTTTTATGCATATCAATTGGCAATACTTAACCTATTGTTTTACCAGTAACTTGAAAATCAACGCATTAAAGGGAGTGACCGGCAATGTACGATAATTCAACTGAGATTACAGTACTATTGAGAATTTTTTTTAGGTTTCATTTGAGACTTATCGACGTTTTTACGGTGCATATTTGTTCAGTAAGAGCGTAAATGCGATATTTTAAAATTCTCATTGATTGTCGATTTAGAAGGGATGATTTTGAGAATCGGTTTTATTTAAATTATTCAAAACGAAGAAGAAAATTGTAACAAAATGTCTATAGTGAACTAATTAGATGTTTAGGAACATAATTGTTATTAGAAATTTATCAATAAATCAATTGTTTCTTTTGAATTTTCTTTTACATTGTTATATAGAATTTTCTTTTACATTGTTATATAGAATTTTCTTTTACATTGTTATATAGAATTTTCTTTTACATTGTCGTCATTGAATAATTGAAATAAAACCTATTCTCAAAATCATCCTTCCGAATGGACAATATAGGAGGATATCAAAGATTGCATTTACGCTCATCTTGCTGGACCGTAAAAATCTCCGATAGGTACCAAATGAAGCTTAAAAACTCAATCAATATAATACTGCACTCTAAGTTTAAGTACCATACATTGCCGGTCACTCCCTTTTAGAAAAATATAGCTAGGTCTGTAAACGCCGTGGTTTTATGCTCTTGGGATTATTTAAATTCAAAATTTAAATCTTAACTGTCGTCTACACCATTAAAATGGAAAAGAAATGTTTAAACAACATCAGAGACTTTCTGATGTATTAATAAACTTGTGTGTGTGCGTGTAAGCCACACACCGAAAATATGTTTTTATTGGCGAATGAACAATGAAAAAAGAAAGGTTATTAAACTCGACTTTTTAAAACTTTATTATCAACATTATAAATTACAATATCTAAATTTGGTGAGTTTCAATATGAGATCAGTTTTATATATATAATTAAGTAAATATTTGACATCTATGTTTTAATGTTTTTTCCTCGTTTTCGAACAAAAAAAATTTGAAGACACTTTTTACAGGAAAACAAAACTCATTCATTGAATTTTTTTATCTGCAGTGTTAGCTTAAATCTTAAAGCTAATGAACAGGTTAGATAACATCAAACACATTCACATTGAAGGACTTGAATAATCTTCATAAATTGATATGGTTTAAATTTTACATGAGATAGCAGGTAACCTTCATGGGAATGACAATTGTGTATTTTATACTCTCTCATAGCTTTATCCCAAATGTTAAATGTCACATGCACACAATACACATGTGCAATGTTGATTTGTACATAAATGCAAACAGAGGCGTGTTTAGGGAGGGGGTGGCTATTGGGGCTTAGCACTCCATGACAAATGAAATCTATAGTTTTCAGGGGGTTTTCAGGTCCCAAAGGGTGCTAAGTCCCCAACCCCCATTGAAAGAAAAAAAATTTTGAAAATTTTTTGAATACAACCCTGAATGCATACACTGAAAGTTGAGTGATATGACATGTGTGAGATGAAAGATGGAGGGGGGGGGGACCAAACTGTTGTTTAGGCGAAATTATTTCTGCCTGAAAAACGTATAACTGAGACATGATTCCCCTCCATGGAGCTCGGCTTCGTGAGATCATTACAGTGCTCCAGGTAGAATTCTGAGTAGCAGTCTGTTGTGGATAAATCCAATGGTTCTTCGCTCTTTATCCCAGCTAAGGGGGGAATAGGGAGGTTTTCTTCAGCAGATCCTAGTTCTAAGGAGGGTGCTGGAGCATAATTAAATGCGTTCTCATAAGTTTCAAGCTTTTTCAGACCTGTCTCTACATTCCCATACTCAACACTAAACAATACACTTTTAGAATCCTGAATCTTTTTAGAGTTTAAATCAAGGAATTTCAATCAACTGGATTAATCGATAAAGTTTGTACACCAAGTTACTTAAATAATAACTTAAAGTTGATAGAAATCAAGATTATGAAAAATGTTACTAAAGTTATTACCATGGTTGAGAAGTTACTCCCTGAAACCGTGAAATCTGATCGATATATTAAGAATTTCAGTAATATTCTTTAAAAAAGATTTCATTGGAAATATAGCACACAGAGATTATCAGAAATATCTCTGAACACAATTATTTAGAATACAGTGAAAACCGTTCATTAGTATTTTAATTGTCATTATTGTCATTTTGAGCTCTTTATTTTATTTGAAATACCACTAAGATATCTGAACTAGCAATTGAACTTGCACCTGAAGTCGAAATTGAAACGGGAAACTTTTTAAAACAGCTCAATCATTTTTACAGAATCCCATCGGATATCCAGAAGAATTTAATTTACATATCAAACTACATAAAACATGGATTTGAGCTTTATCAGAGGGGATTAAGAATTAAAATGCACCCACCCCAGGACATTTTGGCAGAGATGTATTAATAAGAAAAACAACGGTATTGTCCCAAAGACATTTTCCCAATGGCAACTTCCCAAGTGACAGTTTTCCAAGTGGAAACTCCCCAAATGTGACATTTCCAAACAGCAACTTCCCAACGGTTAGATAAGGCCTTCTGAGGCACCGCAGGCTGCAAGGGGTTGGGGGCTGTGCGCATGCGACTAGAATAGGCTAGAGGGACGAGCGTTGTGGCTAGAACAGGCTAGAAACCAAGCGCTGTTGCTAGGACAGACTTGGGAAGTTGCCTCTTGGGAAATTGACCATTTGGGAAGTTGCCACGTTAGTAAAATAACCCTGGGAGGTTGGTGCTTGGAAAAATGTATTTGCGAAAGTACCCGACATCAAATACAACATCCTTATCCTTCCTTATATGTACTATTGCTCTATTTGCAACTTAAAGAAAGAGAAACAACTAACTTTCATTCTGTTCAATAAATTAACATCATTTTGACGTAAAATAAAATCAAAATTGGATTGTGAAGTAAATGACTGCTTTGCTATGTGTTTAAAATACTACAATAAAACTCTGAAAACTTACTTATCATAGCACTAGTTAGATGAGAGTGTATGCATTCTCATCAGTGTTATGTAGAGTAACTTCAGACCCTCTCAGAACTGTACTGAGAAGGTCCAGCTCTAGTCTGCAGAACACCGGTGAAAATGAATACACTCTCATCTGAATGGTACTTCAATGACTAAGCTAAGTATATTCAAAACAGTGCACCAAAAAAAAACTAATCTCTTCCAGTTACAGATGTGCAGAAGTTCTGAATTGATTTGAGCATACCTTGTTCCAAACTGGGAGATCCGCTGTACAAGATCAGAGAAACTCTTCTGTCTATCTCCAGAAATACTGTACATAGGAGGGAAGGGTCCGAACAGGGGCTGGTGAAGAAAGGCATCTCTGAAGGGAACTGAGCTCGGAATGGGTTGAAGTGGTGGGAGAAGGTTATGGATTGGGTAGATGGGTTTGAGAGAAGGTATTCCAGGTTCTTGTTTCATTTTGTACATTTTAACCTCCGGTAAGGTTGAAGTTGGAATGATGTTGATGTTGAAACGATCCTCTGCCTCTATCCCAACTCTACCAACATATCCTGCGTCCTGTTTTCCACCAAGATACAGACTTGTGGCATTATGTGGTTTGTGAGCCCTAGATTCAAAACCAGGTATCCGATTATATATGGCTGACTTTGCCTCTTGATGAAGAGTTTGCAGCATTTTTCTGGAGTTGTAGAAAGACAGCTTATCCCCGTCATTGAGGTGTAAAAGTCCAGGGAAAGAAAGGGTATCTTGACCTATTTGGGGTGGACCATTCTCAACCCCTCTTGAACTTTGGGATACACCAGGGTGTAAAGCAGATTCTCTGAATTGAAATGGGTTTGTGGATTTAGAAAAAGCTGGAATGGGCTCCAAGCTCGGAGGCTCCATAAAGAGTGGCCTGAGATTCTTAACGTCGGGTTTCCTCTCAATTCCCGAGAACCCTGATGAGCTTTGATCAGCATTGGCCTCAGACAACGATTTGGCCTTGTAATATTTTTTTAGATACTTAATTTTAGATTTCTCCTCGGCTTGCCGCTTTTTCTCAGATGCAGAATGTCGAGAGGTTTGGACCACAGGGCTTCCGTTGTTCTTCAGTTCTTCGTCCTTAGCTAAAATTCACAAGTTAGTTTTAATCCATTTTGACTATTACCACTAAGATAAAATAACTTACCTATTTTCTTCCAAAATCGTTTTTTCTTTTTATCTTCATTAAGAACCAGCTCAGGCCTCATGCCAGAAAGTAAACAAGCAGCATATCTGTAACATCAAATAAGGTTAAATAAAAAAGTAAAATGGGTTCAAATGTGCATCGATCTGCTGTTATCAAACAAGGCTAACTGAATGTTGAGCCAATGAATGCATTGTCTGGCTTAAAAGTAAAGATAACGATGTAATTTGAATAGAAAAGCTTTTATTTAATGTGGTTTGAATAATTGGTATAGTTTGATTTAAATTGGTACGGTTTGGCTTGGTATTGTATGGTAAAATTTGGTTTGGTTTGATTTGGTTTGGTTTGGTTTGGTTTGGTTTGGTTTGGTTTACCTGCATGGAATGCAATTCTTCCTTCTCCACTCTTCTACATCACATTGACCACCAGCACTGCAAATTCATTTCCACATTTTTAAAGGTAATAAATTTTGGACCAACATAATTCATTTGATATAAAAGATTTTAATAAATACTTTTGTAAATCTGCCTAAGAATGAATTTCATGTTTTGTTACTTCTTAGAGGCTATAGCTAAAAACAAGTGCTTTATAGACAGTTAATAATGTACAAATTTAGGGCTACAGAAAAGAATAAGTGAGTTAGAGCAGTAACATCAAAGCCAAAAGCGTTTGACACATAAAAGTCGACCCTTCAGTCTTGAAAATAGATGCAACATTTCACTGCAGACTGAATCTATGTAGAAAATTTCTTAATACTCTCAGAATAAACTATATATATGTTTACGAATAAATATAAGGGTTCCTTCCAGAACAATAATAACTGAGAAGGAGGGAAGGCATGTGTCTTGTTGCCCCCTACCCCTGTAAGATCAAATAAAATAATTATAATCAATTTATTTTGATACTGGGAAGGGCATCTGTTATGTGCACCTGTTTAATTTCCTAGTTTCATTTAGCGGAGGCCGAATTTAAAGAATTTGAGCCGCAGCTTAAATTTAAGTCGCAGCTCAAATATGGTTGCTTCCACTTAAATTGGTATTCAATTTTTCAAGTTTTAAGCCAGCGCTCAATTGAAGCCTGTTTTGGAGGGATATTTGAGACACGGCTCAAATTCATTAAATTTGGACTCTGAACTTATAATTGCCAGTTAATAAGAACAAATTTGTCAGTTGTAAAAGTTAAAGGGTTAAACTTGATGAATTGAATATCATTATCTCCCTGTTAAAATACTAAATACCTGCAGAGTTTGTTTGTACCACTAGCCAACTGTACTCTACGGCGGAAAAACGCTCTACATGAGTAGCAAGAGAACCCTAAATTATATGATGGATTAATTGAGCAGAGAAAACTTTAAATACTTATTATAAGTTGTCTGCAACGTTTAGAAAAGACATTTAGAAAAATATTATTTGAAAAATGTCATCATCAATCAGATTTTCTATAAATATTATAATTACAAACTTATTATGATTTAAAAAAGCTGGTTTGACATATTACTGTGATAAATTAGGACAAAAAGTGCGGAATTGCACTGAATTGCGATGAGATTACAGGGCCTGCAATTGCGCGCAAGAAAAAAAGGGTTAAATGCCCTCAGCAGTACAAAGGTCTGGGCTTGTGTTGTTTAACAAACCAACAAATTCCCCTGGTGTCGTTTAGCAAATCAACAAATTCCCCTGGTGTTGTTTAGCAAATCAACAAATTCCCCTGGTGTTGTTTAGCAAATCAGCAAATTCCCCTGGTGTTGTTTAGCAAATCAACAAATTCCCCTGGTGATGTTTAGCAAATCAACAAATTCCCCTGGTGTTGTTTAGCAAATCAACAAATTCCCCTGGTGTTGTTTAGCAAATCAGCAAATTCCCCTGGTGTTGTTTAGCAAATCAACAAATTCCCCTGGTGTTGTTTAGCAAATCAGCAAATTCCCCTGGTGTTGTTTAGCAAATCAACAAATTCCCCTCTTCTCGTTCTAAACACATTGGATAAAATAATAAGCAAGTTATACCTCCATAGTGAAACCTTCTCTTTGGCATAGGTTGATGGCAAACTGCGCAACGGGTTCTGTCATCAAAGCCCAGGATAGATTCTACACTGTGAGAATGAGTTCGACCTTTAGATAGCTCTGTAGCTAGCTCCAAGAAATTCTCTGCGTTGTTTTCTAACTCCATTGAGTCAATAGTTGGCTCTTCCGGTTTCTGACTTCTTGATGACTCTCTGCTTTGCCACATTAGCGAAGAGCCCAAGTGGAGCTCTGATCCTAAAGCCTCCTGGATGTGATCTGATCTCCTAGCCTCCTCCTGGCTGTGACCAAATTCCTCAAACTCTTTTAAATGCCGTGTAGGTTTATCATGACGTTCCAATCTGTCCATGACTGTACAATCTTAAAAAAAAAGAATTCTTTACTGCAGATGTAATAAATATCATAGTAAACCCTATATCTGTAAACTTGAACATGCCTGCATATGTATATATATTAAGTTGTACATTGACTGTAATCCAACTACGCTCATTATTAATTATTATGTTTGTAGATACCTATGCAAAACTTGTAATCACGTTTTAACTTAACAATGTATGTTTGTAAATAGCTATGTGAAATTTGAAATTACGATGAAACCTAACATAGAAACTCAAATAAACGTTAGTTGGAATAATACTAATAATAATAATGGATTGATTATGGTGTGAGAGTAATTTGTTCCTTGTTTAGCGAACAAGAGGAGACCTGAGTCACAACTTGAAAGATATGCTAGGAATTGTATCTTTATACAGATACCTGAGAATACAGATAGAGTTGTATCTGGATTGGTATTGGATAAATATATATACAGGGCGAGTCAAAAAAAAAGTGTGATTTGCGGCGCCTGGTGCAAAAGTGTAGTTTTTTTTGTGCAACTCTTCTGTATGGTGTTTTTTTAATATTTTTTGAAAATTTGTATTTTTTTGGTACTTCAATGGCCCAAAATAAAATCCGCGGATCTTTTTTTCTTTCAAAATCAAAAGTTCAGAAAAATAAAAATGTGTAAATAAATTGTTTCTATCGAAATCTTTTTAAAATTTTAAAAAGATTGAAACACAGAATCTCAGAAAATTTGCAAAATTGTAATTAGAAAATTCGCAATTTTAAGTTCTGGTATAATTTTTACGGAAAAATTGTTTTTCAATGGTTCTCAAGGTTTCAACTGAACAGCATATATTTAATACTTTAGAATATACTCAGAAGAAAGGAACTAGAGAATTTAAATAACTTTTCCTTAAAAATTAGCCCAGAACTGAAAATTGCGAATTTTCTTATTACAATTTTGCCAATTTTCTGTGATTCTGTGATTCAATCTTAATAAAATTTTAGATTTAGAGAGATATAATATGAATGCACATTTTTGCTTTTCTGAACTTTTGATTTTGAGAGAAAAAAAGATTCGCGGATTTTCTTTTGGGCCATTACCAAAAGAAACTTACAAATTTTCAAAAATACTGGGAAATATATAGAGGGTATTGCTGTGAAGTGGAGATACGACTCTTTACATTGATGGAAGTTCACTTGTAATGACGTCTTTTTAATTTAAAAACTATGTTTTACTTTTAATAGGTTTTGGATTAAAATATTCAGTCCGACGCTGGGTTCATTTCAATTGATAATGGAGTTTGTTCAGTGTCTGTATCTTTTACTCGTAGTCGGAGCAAATGATACAGACACTGAACAAACTCCACACTTGATACTTTTCAGTCGGAAACTCGATCAAGGTAGGAAATACGGCTACGCCCTTTTCCTATAAACAGCCAGAATTTTTTTTAGGCTTTATTCCATGTAATGGACAAGTGCGTCATATGGAATTTTATTGGGAATTTTAAAAGTGTCAAAACAGCAATATTATAAGATAAAAGAAATAAGAAGAAAACCCCTAAAATAAAGAAGTAAGCTTAATTCTATTTAGAACATAAAACTGCAGTGTTCACCCCTCCTTATGACCCCCCCCCCTGAAAAACAAAAAAAAACAAAGTCATTTCATACTACTCAAATAATTATCAGGAACTCACATTGCTTTGTTTACAAATAAAGCGTATTGCAGTTTTTGGGAGGAATTTAAATAAAACGCACTGCTGCTCAGGCTTAACTTTGTTTACATTCCCCTAAAACACTGCAGTACACTTCTGTGATGAAAAAAACTAGCAATCCGTAGCAGTTTTTTTTACAAAATAGCTAGCTTTGTTTACAAAAAAAGTGTACTGCAGTATATTCAATTTTCATTGTAGGTAAATGCAGTACAAAACAAAACGTGAAAGAGTCACATAGTCCAATATATGTTGTGCAGTACATACAAGCTGTGCACAAGTTGATCAGAATACAAGTTGATTAGAGTACAAGTTGATTAGTACAATTTGATGAATACAAGTTGATTAGTACAAATTGATGAATACAAGTTGATTAGTACAAGTTGATGATACAAGTTGATTAGAACACGTTGCACAAGTCCGGCATCATGTATCCGATAGCATCCGTACAACCAGAGCAAACATTGCTTTCAGGTACACGTTCAACGGATGGCATTTCAGGGCATGCTGTTCTGAATTCAGGGAAACTTTCTGTGGATGGCATGCACAAGTCTGGCATCATGCATCCGATAGCATCCGTACCAAGTTTACAAGTTGATCAGTAGATAAGTTGATCAGTATATATAATACAAGTTGATCAGAGTACAAGTTTACTCATACAAAATTGTCAGAGTACATGTTGATCAGAGTACAAGTTGACACCAAGTTTATACAAGTTTACAAATTGATCAGTGCAAGTTGATCGGAGTACAAGTTTATCAATATACAAGATGATCTGAGTACAAGTTGATTAGAGTACAAGTTGATCAGTATGCAAGTTGATTAGTACAAGTTTATGAGTACAAGTTGATCGGAGTCCAAGTTTATCAATATACAAGATGATCTGAGTACAAGATTAGAGTACAAGTTGATCAGTATGCAAGTTGATTAGTACAAGTTTATGAGTACAAGTTGATCGGAGTCCAAGTTTATCAATATACAAGATGATCAGAGTACAAATTGATTAGAGTACAAGTTGATCAGTATGCAAGTTGATAAGTACAATTTGTTTAGTACAAGTTTATAAGTATAAGTTTATCAGAGTTCAAGTAGATTAGTACAAGTAAATGAGTATAAGTTGATGAGTACAAGCTAAGGAGTACAAGTTGATTTGTACAAGTTGATTTGTACAAGTTGATTAGTACAAGTTGATTAGGACAAGTTGATTAGTACAAGTTGATTAGTACAAGTTGATAGTACAAGTTGATGATACAAGTTGATTAGTACAAGTTGATCAGAGTACAAGTTGATCAGTACAAGTTCAGCAGTATAAGTTGATCAGTATACAAGTTAATTGGTACAATTTCATCAGAGTACAAGGTGATCAAAGAACATGTTGTGCAGTACAAGTTGAGCAGTAAAAGTTGAGCAGTACAAGTTGACCAGTACAAGTGGAGCAGTACAAAATGATCAGTATACAAGTTTATCAGTATACAAGTTGATTAGTACAAGTTTATCAGAGTACAACTTGATCACAGTACAAGTTGATCAAAGTACTAGATGGAGTAAAAGTTGATCAGAGTACAAGTTGATCAGAGTACAAGTTGATCAGAGTGCAAGTTGATTAGAATACAAGTTGTGCAGTATAAGTTGATTACTATAAGTTGATTATACAAGTTGATCAGTAAAAGATGTGCAGTACAAGCCGTGCAGTACAAGTTGTGCAGTACAAGCCGTGCAGTGCAAGTTGTGCAGTGCAAGTTGTGCAATGCAAGGAACTATATTTCTTTGTGCAATGCAAGTTGTGCAGTTCAAGTTGTGCAGTACAAGTTGTGCAGTACAAGTTGTGCAGTACAAGTTGTGCAGTACAAGTTGTGCAGTACAAGTTGTGCAGTTCAAGTTGTGCAGTACAAGTTGTGCAGTACAAGTTGTGCAGTACAAGTTGTGCAGTACAAGTTGTGCAGTACAAATAGTGCAGTACGTTGTACTTCAAAACTTGCTTGCTGATGGTGAAAATTATGCATTCAAAACAATTGTAATATCGTGGATGAAAATAATTATAATTAGGAATATGGTTTTTATTATTCAGAGCATTCGTTTAAAAGAAAACTGCAAAATTCTAAGAATTAAAAATGTATCCTATAAACTTAAAAAATGAGAATTATGAGCGAATGATAAGAACAATACAAAACAATAGAATTGCTGTCATTTATGTACAATAAATAATTTAAAATTTTGTGGAGAATTTTAGGATCTAAATTAAATGTTGGCATTTTGTTCATGTTTTAACCTTAGTTGCTTGAGGGATTTGTAAACAAAAACAGTAAGCATAATTTGGGTTTCTAAACACCCAGGCCTGTCGTATTTTAACTGCTCTGAACCATATGCATTAAAAGCGCTTAACAAAAAATCTAAAATAATTTAAAATTATTTCAATATCACAAACATAATTTTGTTCAAATTTTTACGAACCTTTTCAAGATTAAAATTAGATCTGAAACCATTCAAAATTTGATATGAACGTTGTACGGCATCATGTAATGTACGGCATCATGTAATGTACGGCATCATGACATGTACGGCATCATGACATGTACGCCCTCTAGAGTAAATATAATTTAAAAATCAAAAGTGTAAAAGCGGAATTTAATGCAAAATCAAGATTCATAATCAAATTGAAAGAAAACAAATTTTACGATTAAAAAATTGGAAAATACCTTCAATGTCCCTCCGTCTTCTAGTATATGATATATCTATATAACACGCTCTACTTGTTACTCTTCTCGTCTGCGCGATACACTGCCGACTGTTCGGTTAGTACTGATCTAATAGTACAGAAAAGGAGTTATTTAAGTTAGAAACGATAGATAGATAGAGAGAGAGAGAAGGATAGATAGATAAAGAGAGAGAGCGGACTCCCTGATGGAAATTTTCCGCAGGAAAAAAAATTTAAAAAATTCTTATTTGAAATGCTTAAAAATCTATTTTTTTCGGAACAATAAAATTGAATGACTGCCGCGTAGAGTTACTGTTCCAAGTCCCTGCGTAGACACTATCCTCAGTAAGTACAAGTGGTTAAATAGTACGAAAGTAATGCAATGAAATGCTGGTGAAAGGTCGGCGGCCTAAATTATTTATGGCAAGTTTCTATATCGACATATTGTTGCCATGCTTTAAAAAATTGTCCAATGCTTGGCTTAAAAAAATATTTATTACATGAAGGACATATGTTTAACAAGTTTTGGCTTTGGGGGGGGGGGGGGGTATTTTGCGCCCCCAGAATTTTTTTTTGCAAATTGCAAATTGCAAGAGGGCGAAGTAAAAAAAAAAAAACTTTTAAAAAAAATTGATTACTAATTATTGATGCATGAAAACATCATAATAGTATTCAAAGTGCACATAATTAAGCGCATTGAATATACGTTACATACATATTCCGGCAAGGGCGTCTACAGAAATAAATTAGGCCAAATTTGAGCGAAGCGCCAAAAAATTTTGCCGCCCCCCCCCCCCTTAGGAGATCCTAAGGGGGACCAAAATTTGAACTGTAAATTCAAAACATTTGGCTTCTTGAATATCTGGCTTGAGTACAAGATACTTTAAAGCCACACATACGGTCCAATTACCTTGCAAGTACTACTTTATCTCTTTTTTAAACAAAACCAGCAGAAAAAAACTTGTTTCTAAAAATCTACATTTTATTATATTGTTATGTTTAGTTAGTATTTAAACTAGATATAGTAAAACACATTGTTTGAAGATGAAAAACCCAGCTTAAACTTTAATTCTATGAGATGAAAAAAGGACAAAGGTCCAGAAAATAATTTTGACTTGTAAAAGTTTCTGTTTTGCAAAAAAAAGTAGGAGTACAATTGCAATCTACATAATAAAGCTCAGTCACTTCGTTTATTTATATGTGGGATAGCTCTGAGTTCTAGGGGGGGGGGACTGCCCCCTTGCCCCCCTGTATACGCTCTTGTCAGATAGCTTAAGTTCCAATTAACTTTAAAAGGGTGAATTTCGTAGCCCAGACCACTTTGACTTAGAAAACACATAAAATTATAATTTTTCTCTCAAGTTCAATCGTTTTTATGTTTTTATGTTTTTATGTTTTTATGTTTTTATGTTTTTAAGTTTTTATGTTTTTATGTTTTTATGTTTTTATGTTTTTATGTTTTTATGTTCCTATGTTTTTATGTTTTTATGTTTTTATGTTTTTATTTCGCCCTTTTTTGGAAAAAAATGGTTGAGTAACTTACCGCCACAGTACATTTTACTGCACATAATACTGTGCAGTGTACTGTACAGGAAAATTACACTTCTTAGAATATTTTTTTAATTAAAAGCTTTTAGTAATGTACAGTAATAACCAGAAAGCTTTGGAAAAGAAAGTCGACTCAAGTTGTGACATTAAATTGTGCAACGGATCCGACTTGAGGTACAGCAATTGTGCAGTGCAAACAGGCCCAGTCAATAAATAATTTAATAACTTTATATAAGTAAATTTATTTGCTTTGCAGTTCACTTTTCTGTATCGCTTTAATGTCGTCTTTCTATACTACAGTTTTCTGGTTATCACTGTGCAATGTAACATGTAAGACTCGTGGGATGTACCGAGGAACAATAACAACAACTTCCTACTGGGGAAACCTTGAAACAACATTTGGCTTCATCTGCGTTCCTGAAGAGTAGTATATTTTTAAACCTCCTCTATAGCGACCATTTAAGCGCCCATTTTTTCTATGAAATTGTGAAACGATCAAATTTGCGGATTTTTCTGTAAACATGATGGATTTCTTAAGTTCTATACATTTTTTCAGGGAACATTTTTCTCTTTTAACTTAACCTAAACATTTGAAGTGTCAAGTGAGTTTCCACAAAAAGTGAGTTTGATCGGTTTCGCTATTTTGACATTTACTGAATACAGACTTCACCGCACATTTAATAATCTTTAAACTTTATGCATTAAAAGTTCTAATTTAAGATATATTAGATTGTCGTGTTGTGATTATTAATTTATGGACAAAATATCAAGAAGGAAAAATTATTTTAAAATAAGTTTTTTAATCTTATCAAAACTTTTCAACCAAAAAAAACTTAATTAATTTTGTTTTCAGAGTTTATCAAATCTAGTTTAAATAATGTTAATAATCAGATCAGAAAATACAAGCTACACACAAACAAATAGGTTTTAGGAGAAAGACGAACACTTTTGAAAGAATCATATTCTCGTGAGGAGAAGAAGAATTTAATACATTTCAATGTTTTGTTTTAAGTGCAGCTTCAAAGATGTCAACGTTCAAGCAAATTTATCAAAATTATGACATACTATACTCTTAAACCCTGACAAAAAATAGGGAAAACAACTTTTGAGAAAAAAACGTTTCTGAATTGTTCAAGCTAAGTGAAACCAAAACTTGGTAAATTTTAAAAGAAAGAAAAAACACTATGTTGTTATTTAGACAAAAGAAAGTACGATGTCAGCTTCTATTAAAAATGACAAACTAACAAGTGTGCAGTATAATGTATACTGCACGGGATTAAATATTTTTGTATTAATATTTTATAAATATTAATAGTATTAGTACTGCATCAGTGTGGAATCAAGAGCTCTCCTCCACACCCCAGATGCACAATGGTATTCTTTAAATCCAAAACCATCAATGATTTTTATCCCATGCTTTTTATAAAAGGACTTGCAGATTTCTACAGCAGATTAAAGGGAATGATAACAGGATAACAGGATAACTGGATAACAGGATAACTGGATAACTGAATAACAGGATAACAGGATAACAGGATAACAGGATAACAGGATAACAGGATAACAGGATAACAGGATAACAGGATAACTGGATAAACAGAATAACAGGATAACAGGATAACAGGATAACAGGATAATAGGATAACAGGATAACAACAGGATAAACAGGATAACAGGATAACAGAATAACAGGATAACAGGATAACAGGATAACAGGATAATAGGATAACAGGATAACAGGATAAACAGGATAACAGGATAACAGGATAACTGGATAACAGGATAAACAGGATAACAGGATCACAGGATAACAGGATAATAGGATAACAGGATAACAGGATAACAGGATAACAGGATAAATAGGATAACAGGATAACAGGATAACTTCCTAAATGTGCAATTTCTAAAGCTGCAATTTCCCAAAGGTTAGGTTAGGCCCTCTGAGGCGCAGCAGGCTGCAATAGAGGCCAAGCGCTGCGGCTAGGCTAGGGGCCGAGCGCCGCGGCTAGGACAGACTTGGGTAGTTGCCGCTAGGAAAATTGCACATTTGGGTAGTTGCCACTTGGGAAAATACCCTTGGGAAGTTGCCACTTGGGAAAAATCCTTTGGGAAAGTACCTAATATCTGTTTCACATTGCTTTGTTTAATATAAGATTTTGGACATGTTTTTTTTTAGATTTCCCCCCTCGAAAATATTTTTTTCCGGACTTTAATTCCTGTGATCCTTTTCTCTCAAAACATTTTTGGCAGTCCCCAGTCCCCCCCCCCTTATTCAGAAAAATATACAATACACGAATCAAAAATGAAAACTGAATTTTACTTTCTTTTGACATTTCCTTTAAAACTGCCAGGAGTTTATTTCAGGAACTTTTTGCTGATAAATTCCTTCCTCAATGTTGCTTACTTTTGTGAATTAAATGTGTACGCAAGAAAATAAGTTCTATGCAAAAGTTTTATTAAAGTCGGGTGTAAAAAGTACTGACTTTTTGAAATTTGTCCCTATTTCATTCTAAGGTGAAAAAAATCAGAGAAATCTAATACCTGGACTTGATAAATTGATTTTATTGATTAATTTATTGATCGAGAATGTGATCGATCCTTATCTCTACAGAATCACAAGTAGGGGCGACCACACGGTGCCCCCCTTCCCCAGTTACGGCCCTAATTCTGTAACAGAGTGTAATTTTCTGCATATAATTGTGTACACCGTATTACTTTCTCTAGAGCTGCCTATAAGCCGGCGCGGTGTAGGTAACCGCCCAAAAAGTTTTCTGCAGAAAGTTTTCGTGAATAAAGTCCAAAGCCCTGAAAAAGTCCTGTAGAAAAAAGTCCTATTATCTTTTTTCTATTTTATTTTTATTTTTAATAAAGTCCTATTATATGCAAAACTAGAGATTTGGCTGGTATAAAAAAGAAAATTGCAAAAAGATAGTTGCAGCTCTGGGCAATTTTCTCCCGTGACTTTCTTACATAGATTCAAGTCAGTACGGTTTTACTTCCTTTCTCTGCAAAATCATAATTATTGTACTTTTAAAAGACGATATTTGAGGTCAAATAAAAACTCAACCCCTTACATCTTCACATATCCATTCCATAGGTATATACAGTTAGGAAAAATTGCATAAATCCGAATATAATGACATTAATTTGAAATGCTTTCGAAGATTTATAATTTAATTTAAAATCAAATGTTAAAAAAAATATGAGTATACTGCACTGCAGGGATTTAAAATTCTTGTCTCATGTAGCATTAAATAAATTTCAAAATGAAAACTCATGCTGAGCTCAGATATTTGTTCATTTTTGCAATTTTTTTAGAAAAATATTTTGTAGTTTCTAGAGAACTGCAGTACGCTGCATACTGCAGGAATTGTCCTTCATAATGCACTTTCTTTATAAACAAGAACGTCTTTAATAATAATTTTTGCTTGTCTGTCTGTCTGTTTGTGTGTAAACGACAAGAGTAAAAACGGCTGAAATAATCGGGTCCAAGTTTTTTGTGGGACCTCACATGACCCTAGGGAAGGTTTATGGATGACCAAAATTTATCAAATTTGCCTTTAAAAAGTTACGATTTTCACAATATTTTGAAAATTCACGAAAAAATATTATCAAATCTTTTTGTTATTAATTTAAAATGTATGCAGTGCGAAAATGTTCACAGATAAAGCTACAATTAAAGTTTAAATTGAAGTTGTTAGGGCGCTTCGCCAAATTCTTTACGAACAAGAACTTGAAATATCTAGGGCCTGTACTCCAGGGGATGGGACCCTATAATAATTCATCTTCCCCAAAATGGCGTTGTCAAACAAGAATTTTTGACATGATTTAGCGGAAAATACCACCATACAGTTTGATTGGCAAATATTTACTACATTTTACAAAATTGCCATTTTCATAAACTGTAATTCAGTATCTTTTAAAAAAAAGATTTGTTCACGTCCAATTCTTTAAAAGGTTTAATTGCCCCTCGTTAAACAAGCCGTCCAATATTTTTTTCAATCTATTTTTTAACTGTTAAAAATTATGATCGATTATGATTAAGTAACCGCAAACTCTCAAATCTTAGTTCAGTATAATAACCGGTTCTGTAAATTTTGATCAAGGAACTTTGTCCTACTAGCAATAAATAAAATGTTTATAAAATAATGTTTATTCTAGTTTAAGTTGAGCTTGGAATTGAAATTAATAGAATTCTCCGTTTTTATTTCCATTAAATTTCCATTATCAACTTTGAAGCTAACAAAACCAAAAATAGAATTAAAGGAGTTCATTTAAAACAAAAAACTCATCTCTCAAGGTACTTTAGAGTACGGACAAAAAAATAAATCCTAAATTAATTGAAGTTTCAGACGGCAGTAAGTCATTACAAATATTTTACAGAAATTGAGAAGAAAATGAGGAAAATTAAATTTAAAAAGTTATGCACCAAGGAAATTGAACACAAAGTTATTTAAAGGGACTGTAAGCATAATTTCAAGTGACCCCTCATATAATGTCCGATTTACATAGTCCCTTTTAAACCATTGTATGACTGTATTAATTAAATATCAATGTTTAAGTTTCTTTAAACTGTTTTTTTTTCATTTGCGAAGTCGACTTGTGCATTTCTTGCTAATAAGAAGCAAAAGAGAAATTATCAGAAACATTTTTGGAGACATAAAGATGTCCGATTCACAACGGTACCATCTTAAATAGATTCACAACAATACCTTCTAAAATAGATTCACAACGGTACCTTCTAAAATAGATTCACAACAANCTTCTTAAATAGATTCACAACAATACCTTCTAAAATAGATTCACAACAATACCTTCTTAAATATATTCATTTAAAAGTATAACTAACCCTGGTTTATGATCACTGAATAAACATTTTTTTCCTTTCTTTCATGAACTAAATTTTCTTTTAAGAAAAAAACTTTTATTTGCAAAATTAGAAAATGATGATGCGAGAAAAGCTGTCATTACCCGGATTTGCTCTCTAAATATTTTTATACAACAACTGCAGTACGCTATACGTTAAAGAGGAACAAATTATAGAGGTGCAAATTCGCAATTTAAAAACAAATTAAGCTTTTTGCAATTTACTTCAATGATGCAAAGTATGTGTATAAAAAGTAGGTAGATAGGGGTCGAGCACCAGAATATTTTTATCAAACCAATTACAGAGACTGTTTACAAGAACCGTAAAATTTTGACAATTGCGTAAAAATCTAACAATTGTGTACAAGGTATACAATTGCGTAAAAGCCTGAAAATAGTGCAGCAAAAGCTTGAAAATTGTACTAAGGTTTATCAATTGTGTAAAAGTTTCACAGTTGTGCCAGAGTTTAAAAATCGTGCAATGGTTTGTCAATTGTGCAAAAATTCAAGTTTGAAAGTTGTGCAAAAGTTTGTCAATTTTGTCAATAAAAGTTTAACAATTTTGTAAAAGTTTAACAATTGTGTAAAAGTTTAACAATTGTGTAAAGGTTTAACAATTGTGTAAAGGTTTATCAATAGTGTAAAAGTTTAACAATTGTAGAAAAGTTTAACAATTGTGTAAAAGTTTATCAATTGTGTAAAAGTTTATCAATTGTGTAAAGGTTTAACAATTGTGTAAAAGTTTTTGTATAAAAGTTTAACAATTGTGTAAAATTTTAACAATTGTATAAAAGTTTAACAATTTTGTAAAAGTTTAACAATTGTGTAAAAGTTTAACAATTGTGTAAAAAAAGTTTAACAATTGTATAAAAGTTTAACAATTGTATAAAGGTTTAACAATTGTGTAAAAGTTTATCAATTGTGTAAAATTTTAACAATTGTGTAAAAGTTTAACAATTGTGTTAAAGTTTATCAATTGTGAAAAATTTAAACAATTGTTTAAAAGTTTAACAATTGTTTAAAAGTTTATCAATTGTGTAAAAGTTTATCAATTGTAGAAAAGTTTAAAAATTGTGTAAAGGTTTAACAATTGTAGAAAAGTAAAGTTTAATAATTGTGTAAAAGTTTAACAATTGTGTAAAAGTTTAACAATTGTGTAAAAGTTTATCAATTGTGTAAAGGTTTAACAATTGTGTAAAAGTTTATCAATTGTGTAAAAGTTTATCAATAACAATTGTTTAAAAGTTTAACAATTGTTTAAAAGTTTATCAATTGTTTAAAAGTTTATCAATTGTGTAAAGGTTTAACAATTGTGAAAAAGTTTATCAATAGTAATAGTGTAAAAGTTTATCAATTGTGTAAAAGTTTAACAATAGTGTAAAAGTTTAACAATAGTGTAAAAGTTTATCAATTGTATAAAAGTTTAACAATTGTTTAAAAGTTTAACAATTGTGTAAAAGTTTATCAATTGTGTAAAAGTTTAACAATTGTGTAAAAGTTTAACAAGTGTAAAAGTTTATCAATTGTGTAAAAGTTTATCAATTGTGTAAAAGTTTATCAATTGTAGAAAAGTTTAACAATTGTGTAAAAGTTTAACAATTGTGTAAAAGTTTAACAATTGTTTAAAAGTTAAACAATTGTAGAAAAGTTTAACAATTTTGTAAAAGTTTAAAAATTGTGTAAAAATTTAACAATTGTGTTAAAGTTTTACAATCAGTTTGTGAAAAGAGACAATTTTCGAATGTAACGATTATGCTAAATATTGCGCACAAACTGCTCTATTTTACAGCCCTTTCACTAGATTTCTTGCGCACTTCTAGATTTTGTTTGAGACTGAGGAGATGCAATTTTTGCAGACATATATTTTGAATATTAAGTTGTGAGTAAATTACATATTCATAGAATTTCACATAAATGCATTAATCGTCGTACTGCATCTTATTAAACGAAAGATTCAGAACTGCGCAAATCAAAGAAACCTTGTATTAAAGTGATGACGAAAAAAGCTTCATGAAAAAGCTGCAAATAAAAACATATTTTAAAGGGACAGACCGGCTATATAAGGTAGTTAAACTAAGTATTCAGTGATAAGTTTGAGCGCAAAGTCGACGTTCAAAATCGTACTTTTGGGTGGATACGTTTTCAGAATTGTTTTTTTTATTATTAAATAACGACGACAAAAAATGTAAACAAAATTCTACATACAGTAAACTAATTAGTTGTTTAGGAACACGTTGAGAAAATAAAAATTAATCTTATCATTGAAAATAAGTAATCTTGTTATCTCATTAGTTTCTATTTTATCATTATTCACAAAGATTTTCTGCAGATTTTCTGTAATTATTATTGAAAAGACGACATTTGAAGAAATTGAAGAAATCTACGAATAAATTCATAGAAAACAAGAAATTTAATATAATGATGAAAAAGAAATAATTGATTTTAGCATTGA
This sequence comes from Eurytemora carolleeae, assembly GCF_000591075.1. NCBI lineage: Eukaryota > Metazoa > Arthropoda > Copepoda > Calanoida > Temoridae > Eurytemora > Eurytemora carolleeae. The sequence goes on along the minus strand of NW_019397929.1, from coordinate 12,120 downwards.
TTTATTGAAAAAATTTCTTTTGAGAACTATGTTCCTATCTATCTAATTAGTTTACTGTATAATTTTTATTTTATTTTTCATCGTCGTTATTTAATAATCGTAAAGAAAACCGATTTTGAAAACGTTCCCACCAAAATTCATGATTTTGAACGTCGAGTATGCACTCACACTCAGTATTTACACATCGTGGAAAAGTTTAATATATGTCTCAAATGAATCCTAAAGAATTTGTCCACAACACTGCATACTCAGTTTACCTACCTTACATAGCCGGTCTGTCCCTTTAAAGGTATGTGTCCCTAAAAAGTCTTGTGGAAAAAATATATAAAGGACAAGTCTGAGGAAAAAAGTCCAACCATTTTGAGACTTTATTTTATTGAACTTTTTCTTGTTCAATAGTTACGATTTCTTACTAAAACGCCATTTGAACAATATGATATTATTGTTTTTTGTACAATTTACTTTTTATTGATGATTATGCTCTTTCTTTAGACAGCAAATGGGTTTTTTGAACAACTTACTTTTTCTTTGAAAATCGTGCAGTAAACTCTTTTTTTGAACAGTATGATTTTTCATAGAACATTCAACTTTTTTTTAAAACTACTTGTTCTTTAAACAATATGCTTTTTATGTTCAGTATACTTTTAACTTTAAACAATGTAAGTTTTCTTTGAAAAGCATACTTTTTATTGAACAAAATGCTTTTTCTTTAGACAGCATTTGTGTTTTTTTTAGCAGAGGCCGAATTTATTCCACTTAAAATTATATTGAATTTTTCAAGATTTAAGCCGGCGCTCAATTGAAACCGTTTTTGGTCGCGGCTCAAATTCATTAAATTCGGACACAGGATACATTTTATTAAAACATCAGCATATTTTCTTAATTTTACAGTAAATTCTTTACAGTATTATTTTCTTAAAACAGTATACTTTTCCTTTTAGTAAAATACTTTTTTAAAACAATATACTTTTTTAAACAGTCAAAATACATTTTCTTTAACCAAAATACCTTTTTTGAACAGTCAACTTTTTCTTTAATCAAAATACTTTTTCTTTAAACTATAATTATACTTTTTTTGAACAGTCCACTCTTCTATGAACAAATTACTTTATTTCTTTAACAATATCCTTTTTTTTGAACAATCACCTTTTATTTGAACTCATACTTTTTACTTTAAACAATGTAATATTTCTTTGAACAGAGCTGAAAACTTTAGAATGGGATATCCTTAATCCTGATCGGAAAATTAATCTGGAGATTAAAAATGAGAGGAGAACAAGCAACATTTAATCTCGAGATTAAGAAAAAGAGTGGATTAAGCATTAATCCCGATATCCACCATTCTAAAGTTTTCAGCTCAGTATAGTTTTATATTGAACAATAAACTTTTCTTTAAACAATACAATATAGTATACCTTTCTTTGTACAGTATACTTTTAGTTTTCGTAATATTGTATATTTTGTAGAGAATGTGTTTAATATAATATTTGTTCAAATATTAAAAATTAATGTATATGTAATTTTCAATTTCTGCAGTATTCAATATTTTTGGATTGAAAGTTAGTACTAGTAACAACTGTGATATTGAAGATAATATTTGACTTCAGGAATTCGGAATATTTGTATACTCTTTATTACTAGATTCTAAGGGACTGCATACCAGGCGTGTAGTGGAGGGGGCGGTACCCCTGTGCCCCCTAGACATGCACCCCCCTAGGCCCCCTAGAGCCAGAGGCAGGCTCTAATTTATTAAACAGTAAACTTACATATATATTTAGATTTTTTACTTTTCTTATCAATCGACAATGTCACAATTTGTCCATTTTATGATGATTTCTCAAATTCTGCCTTGTACCTTAATCCGGTTTTTTAGGGGGGTGCACATAAGTCGTAAGGGTGGTGCACAAAAAAATTCGGCGCGCTTGCCAAAAGTGCACCACCCTAGATTATACCTCCACTACGCGCCTGCTGCATACTGTTAAGCTTGTACATGTACGCCAACCAACTGTATACTCCTTCATCTAAAGTTCCGTACCGACTTTTAGGGAGTTGTACAATGTACGGTGTACATACGGACAAAAAAGTTATACACAATAGAGTAGAAGTGTACTTGAGTACCAGCGGAGAAAGGTATATGTAGATTTTAAAATATTTCTCACACAAGAGGCGCTAGTATGAATGCAGTTTGTTTTGTATTAGCTGAAACCAGGGAATAAGAATAAAGGGAAGGGAAAGTCAGTCGTACTGCTTTGCAGACGAGTTAGTTATTACACACGCACACCCTTTTGACACAGACACACAACATGACTACAGTCAAGGAAATTGCATGACAATGTCGTCAATTATACTTAAGCTTGAATAACGAGTAGTTTATTGTAAACTGTAGTCAAATTATATTCTTTGCATGAAAATTTGGCTTATAGTGTTGACTTAAATGATAAATAATATATTGTATGTATATTAAACTTATTTTTAAGTATCAATTAACAATAAACAAATGTACTCTCCTAGACTGTACATATACCGAGATTCTTATGTATACTTTATATACCTACAGTACACGCCTTCGGTTCGTAATCACTTACACACACTCTTTTGGTACAGACACACATATATGACGTTTCCGCCCCCTGGCTAAAATCATGTAAAAGAAAGCTACCAGAATTGTGACCTCTACGGAGGAATATCAATTAAAATGTACATCTAGCTTTATTCTTAGATGCCACGGGGAGGGGGTTTCAGCTATAGCCCAGCTATATATCTCTATTATAAGATTGTAGAAGGAGGAGAGGGGGGGGGCGGTGGGGGCATTTTTGGTTTCTTCAGAAAATAATTTAAAAGGACAGACCGGCTATGTAAGGTAGTTAAAATGAGTATGCATGGTGTTGCGGACGAATTCTTTAGGATTCATTTAAGACATATAAAACGTTTCCACGATGTATAATTACTTAGTTTGAGCGCAAAGTCGACGTTCAAAATCATGAATTTGGGTGGATACATTTTCAGAATCAGTTTTTTTTATATTGTTAAATAACGACGACGAAAAACATAGTAAAAATGCTATAGTAAACTAATTAGATGTTTAAGAACATCCTCAATAAATCAAAGTTAGAATTAATTATTTCCTTTTTCATCATTATATTTATTTCTTATTTTCTATAAATTTGTTCGGAGATTTTGTTGTGATTAAAGAGAGAATATAGAAACTAATAATTGAATAAGATTACTTAATTTCAATGATAAGAGTTAATTTTTATTTTCTCAACCTGTTCCTTAACAACTAATTAATTTACTGTAGAATTTTGTTTCATGTTTGTCGTCATTATTCAATAATTTTAAAAAATATTCTGAAAACGTATCCACCCAAAAGTACGATTTTGAACGTCGACTTTGCGCTTAAACTCAGGCTTTACAAATCTTTAAAAAGTTGCATATGTCTCAAATGAATCCTAAAGAATTTGTCAACAACACTGCGTGTTTAGTTCAACCACATAAAATAGCCGGTCTGTCCCTTTAAAGAGATATTGTTTTTCTCTTGAGAAATATTTCACTAAAAAAACAGAGATACAACTAGGAGAGGAGAGGGTCGACCTTAAACGGGGTGGGGGGGTTCGCCAAACCCTTTTTCCTTAGATGGTGAAAAATAGGAAAACGGTACCCAGGGCATTTTTATGATTCAAAATTTTATAATTTCATTCTAAGAAGCATTTGAAGCATTTTTCGAAATTCTTCTTTAGACAAAGAATATTGATATCTAAAACATATAATATGTAATAAATATTAAACCGATTAAAGCATGCAGAGAATATGAGTTTCTGATGGAATAGTTTCAGGGTTAGGCATCATTACAAATATAATTAAAGTAATAAATTGGCCTGCACCCACATTATTAAATCTTCCCTCTAAACATAAAATCCATCTTCTCTCTCTAACAAAATTCCCCCCCCCCCCCTTAAAAAATACTTCAGTTACACCTAGGATGAAAAGCTAAAGAAATCCAATAATAAAGCACCTTTTTAAATTTATATATAAATCTAGCAAAAGAATGTGAATTGCAGTTCTTTTTTAAACCGAAAGGTTTCTGGTACCACGAAAATCTAAGAGATTTTACAAGATAATTTTTGTTTGTTCTTAACATTTTTAACAAATTCTTTTTTTTTAAACTTAGAGGTTTGTGGTACCACGAAAATCTAAGAATTTTTGCAAAATAATTTTTGATTGTTCTTAACATTTAAGCTTTCCTTGCAAGCTGACAATAGACAAATTTAACCTTGAAAGAATATAAATGAAGAAACGACTGGAGAGCTTGGTTAGTTTTTTTCCTCTGATATTTCTCTTATGATAAAATGTAATTTGTAACGTTAAAAAAACTCAAATATTTTTAAAATAGAATTTTGGAATCTTCACATTTTTTTTGTGGATGCCTTTCACAAGTCAAAAAGAATTCTTAAAAAACGAACCATTGTATATTGCCAATCGTGACTTGGCTTGATTCTGGAATTTTGAATTCTCAGAACGAATTGTCCAATTTAAGCTTAAATAAGTCTCATAAGCTTTAACATAATCGCAGACTGCTGGGAAAAGTTGCACCAATTTTCAAGACCGGGTTGCCTTGACCTACGATTTTACATCACTTACTTACATATTTTCGTAGGGCCCATAAACATCAAACATTGATATTTTATAAATATGTTTTTAAAAAGTGCTTTCCTTTTTTTCATCTTATCTGACTTAAACATTGAGAAAAAAGCATGCAATACAAATTGTTCTGTTATAAAATTAATATTTTTCCGTCTTCAAATTGCATCAGTTTCTATAGAAGACTATCAAAATCATTATTTTTTATTGTTACTAGTTTAAATAAGTTTTTTTATTTCTAACAAACTGCTCTATCTTCACATTTATGTGTATCCATGCTGCTTGAAAGCTTGGTAGAAATCAAAAATTGAAATTGGAAGTCGTCTTCACTGTATTGATATATATGTATTGATATATTTACGACGACTGTAGTTTGTTTACATCCCTTCAAACAGACTGCAGTACACGTTTTATGTAAACAAAGATGTGGCCGGGGTTTGCAAAGAGAATAGATTAGTATAGAATGGAATTAAGTTGATTCTCATTTGAACTACTACCGTTTGAACTATTGGTCGTTTGAACTATTGTTCATTTGAACTACTGACATGACGTCATATCCTGTAGTTCAAATCAAGACAATGACATAACTTGCTCATTTAAACTATTTTTCTACCAATTCAGTTTTTTAAATTTTTTTATAATTATGAAGTTAGGGACCATACAATTAATTAGATAACATATACACAGAACTATTTTTATGTCCATTTGGACTATTTTTTTGTTCATTTGAACTATTGTTTGGTGCATTTGAACTATTTTTATGTCCATTTGAACTATTTTAATGTTCATTTTGACTATTTTTTTTGTTTATTTCATATAATATTAATAGTTCAAATAAACAATAATTCAAATGAACTGAAAATAGTTCATGAGCATTAAATAAACTTGTTTGAACTATTGTTCATTTCAACTATTCACGTGGTACAACGTGCAGTAGTTTAAACGAACAATAGTTCAAATGAACAACAGTTCAAACGGGAGTAGTTCAAATGGAATAGCATCTGGAATTAAGTCGAAAAACGTGTAAAACCGCCATTTTTTTCTACTGTTCCTGCAGGTGTACTTCACACTTTTGTGCTGTATATGGGCCCTGGAAAATATTTTTATAAAAAAGAATGTTCTTGAAAATTTTCTCTAAATCATTTCTCTGACAGCCTGTTAACTGTCCTGTTGTTGTCGGATAGGAACAAGATTCTCAATGATGAACAGATAGACAACGGAATAACCCTCAAATCAAAACCGATAATGCAAAAAACTCTTTATTTCCTAAAAAAAATGAAATGGATAATAATGCATGAATTTGATACAAGTTTTATAATTTTACAATGAAAAGATTCTTACGATCTATTTGGGGATAAGAAGGTTAAACTGTCGGGGAGTCCTAAGACGTTTTTATGCATTAAAACTTCTGAAAAGAATGACAATTAATTGTTAACGAAATTCACTAATTCTTTGTATGAAAATATTTTGTTCACAATAATATAAGTGTTTAGACTCCGTTACCGGAGGACAAAGAAAATGGGGCGAAAATTATTTCCGAGTTCCTATCTGCATAAGCTTTACTTTACATTCCCGAGTTCATTTCAGCATAAACTTTATAAAAAATGAAATTGTTAAGTATATATCCAGGATCATACTGTTTTATTGTGATGTACTGCGTATAATTTGTGAACATTTTTGAATTGTACACTTTGAAACCCTTTTTAGGCTCAAAGGGACTGAACAAATTTATACCAATGAATTTGTCTTATTTCCCTTCTATTCTAATCTCTGTTCTGTGGGTTTATGGTAAATATTGTTTAAATTATGTCCTGTGGAGTACGATGCATACTGCAAAATCTCCATATTTTACATATTTAACGAAGAAATTAGTTTAGTTATGAATAGTGCCCCGTCATGTTTAATAATAATAAACCTAATATCAAATATCCCGGCATAGACAAACATAAACAGAGCTGGGAATTTAGTACTGTGGATATCAATCTTACTGTTATATTCTTCACTACTGTGGATATCAATCTTACTGTTATATTCTTCACTACTGTGGATATCAATCTTACTGTTATATTCTTCACTACTGTGGATATCAATCTTACTGTTATATTCTTCACTTATCAATCTTACTGTTATATTCTTCACTACTGTGGATATCAATCTTACTGTTATATTCTTTACTACTGTGGATATCAATCTTACCGTTAAATTAATCTTCAGTACTGTGGATATCAATCTTTCTGTTAAATTAATCTTCAGTACTGTGGATATCAATCTTACCGTTAAATTAATCTTCAGTACTGTGGATATCAATCTTACTGTTATATTCTTCACTACTGTTGATATCAATCTTACTGTTAAATTAATCTTCAGTACTGTGGATATCAATCTTACTGTTAAATTAATCTTCATTACTGTGGATATCAATCTTACCGTTAAATTAATCTTCAGTACTGTGGATATCAATCTTGCTGTTAAATTAATCTTCAGTACTGTGGATATCAATCTTTCCGTTAAATTAATCCTCAGTACTGTGGATATCAATCTTACCGTTAAATTAATCTTTAGTACTGTGGATATCAATCTTACCGTTAAATTAATCTTCAGTACTGTGAATATCAATCTTACCGTTAAATTAATCTTTAGTACTGTGGATATAAATCTTACCGTTAAATTAATCTTCAGTACAGTGGATATCAATCTTACCGTTAAATTAATCTTCAGTACTATGGATATCAATCTTACTGTTAAATTAATCTTAAGTACTGTGGATATCAATCTTACCGTTAAATTAATCTTCTTAGCTACCTCTCCGTGTGTATTGACCTGAGTGTACACTTGGGATATAGTTTACTGATAAAGGATGTTAAGAGATTAAGGCGTATTCATGCAGTACAAATATCAAATATGCAGTACGCTTCCGGAGTATGTATGGGGAGGTTTTGTATTTTGAATTTTACTCAGTTTTTCAGAGGCCGTTCCTTCCAAAAACTACATTGGTCGACAAATTGACGTGTTCTATTTTGGTCGTGAAATGTACGGAGAAATATCTATCTATCAGATAAGAATTTAGCACGAGACATCTAGCGGCCAACATATCGTCCCCCAAAGTATGGAGAGAATGGGCTCAGAACAGTTTATTAACGATGAAATATTGCTCTGTAAAAGACTGTAAATGTACTTCTTCTTGTGAAAAATGGAATCCTGCCCACGATAAAGGAGTAGTGGATTTTAATAGTTGCATGGAAAACAAATTCTCCATTTATATATTTTCAGAAATCATCCCCGTGTTCTGTAATATACAGATTGACCTTTCGAAGTGCAGTACATAGCCTGCACAATTAGTATAGGACTAGCGTACATCATCACTCTATACACTATAAACTCGTTGATCTTACCGCTAAAATAATCTTAATTGTACTCTGAAGAAATGACAGAAATGAAGAGATTAAGCATGGATCCTTAAATCTAAGGCACCCAGAGTAGATATTGGGATCAAGGGATCGGGATTGAGTTTCCAACACTAAGTTCCCAGCTCAAAGTAATATTAAAATTTATGTTATACATGGGGGACGCAACTCGTAAGTTACCAAAAGACCAAGTTTCAAAAGAAAAACTAAAATTTTTGACGCTTTTAGTCCAGACGTATTTTTAAGACATGCATCAGAGTTTTGAACTCTTTATCCAGGATTATCTATTTTTATTCATGCATTAAATACTAACTTCCCTCTGGTATATAAACCACGGACTGGCAAGTTTTCCCCTCTTTCCAACTTTTTAAATCCGAAATTCAAGGGTACCGTTATAATCCTGGCATTGAGTGTCACTTAAATACGCTTACAGTTCCTTTGAAGAGAAAACATTGCATTATAATTTGTTGTTACTATCATCTATTATTCTCGAAGGTGTGCATCTTCAAACAGAACAAAGTAATTTTTGTCAATATAACCTTTAGTAATTAAATTTTTATTTCTACAAATACAATCCAGTTTATAAATCTATAGAAACAAGTCTACTAACTTAGTAAGATTTTAAAAGACAACTGAAAACAAAAACGAAAAAAAAAATCAATTGATTTTAGATAGAAATAATATTCATCATCGGCTTGTAGACGGGTGAATACTATACATATACATCCTAGCTCTAATTTGAATTAAGAAATTAGTAAGTTTAGGATCAAAAGCCTCAGACAGAGAAACTAATAGATATTTGATAACACTCCCTTACAAAAGTACCTAAAATGATCATGAAAAAAAAAATCAAATTTCATAAAACCTAAAACCGAATTTATTTCATTATTACTGGCAGTATACTAAATAATATAGAGAGCTGCGTAGTAGTACACGCATGTTACAACGAATGATAAAAAACTAAAGTACGCGGTACAACGTTCCAGTTTGTAGTACACTACTTAGGCAGTACAGAACTACAATAAGAAGAGTGATTAGTACACGACTGTAGTTATAAGTACAATACAGTAGAACGAATTACAGTACTATTGTGCAGATTATTACAACTGTAGTTATAAGTACAATACAGTAGAACGAATTACAGTACTATTGTGCAGTAAGTGTAATACTGCAGTAATCAAAGGCGTCTTCAGGTGGGGGGTGAGGGATCAGCCCCCACTCCCCTTGATCAGTGATATCTATGGTTTCCGGTTTTTTAAACAGGAAACGGAGATGTTTTTCAAGTAGCAAATATCATCTTAAATTTTATTAAGAAATATTTCACCTCCCTAGATTACTTAAAAAGGACCAGAAACCAATCCCCATCACTAAGAAAAAAGATCAAACCAAACAAGAAAATACTCAAGGGGTGTCCCATTGTTATTTGCGCATTTATACAAACATATTTAAATTTAATTTTTTGGTTCATCAGCCTATATAAGCGATCACTTCTATCCTTTTTAATGCGGATCAGAAATGTCCTGTAAGAAGATTTACAAAAATTTATTTGTCAAATTTCAAATGTATATTAAAAAAAATAACTGTTAAATTTTTTCATTTGTGAAATAAGGTTTTCAGAATATTTTGGTCTATTTTTTTGCCAGTTGGATCCAAATATTCGGTGCAGTGCACACTTCACGTATAAGGCAATGCATGCATGCATTGCTTACGGTAATATCTTACTAGGGTTACCATGTGTATTGTGTACATTCGTCGTACATAAACAAAGACATTACAATTTTTAACAACGCTGAGCTCAAGCATATTTTTCAACAAAAATAAAATTTTAGCATTTCACAAATTGGATTTTTCAGTCCTTGTATCTGGAATTCTTTATGTACTGAATAGTACATTAAGAAAAGTACTAACTTATAATTAGGTACTAAATTTTGGAAGCCTCAGAATATACAACGCCAAGGATAAGACGTGAGTACAAGATATTTTAAGATTTGGAAAAACAAACCGTGCACAAAGGTAAACAAAGTAAAAAGGGAAAGAAAATCAAGGGCCAAGAGTATGGAAGCCTAATTTAAAAAAATAAAAAAATTCTATCTCTATCGACAAAAAATGTCGATTTCCGTTTAAACCAAATATTTTGGATTTTACTCATGCATAAAGTCGTTGGTAACAAAGGGACCGTTATATCCTGCAGTGCTGCACTGTACATCAACATTTCAAAGGACAGTTATATCCTGCACTGCAGCAGTGCACATCAACATTTCAAGGGACAGTTATATCCGGTACTGCTGCTGTGCACATCAACATTTCAAGGGACAGTTATATCCTGCACTGCTGCAGTGCACATCAACATTTCAAGTGACAGTTATATCCTGCACTGCTGCACTGTACATCAACATTTCAAGTGACAGTTATATCCTGCACTGCTGCAGTGCACATCAACATTTCTTCAATTTGTAGAAGGTTTATTTTTGTCTAGTGTCTAGCCGCCATATTAACTTTAATTTAATTTCACTCAGGTGTCGTATTTTCATATTTCTGATAGTTTCTGTTTTCTAAGTGTCTATTTTCCGTTAACTTTCGCAGCAGTGAGCTTAGGTGGGGAGGGCGGGCTGGGGACCACCCCAGAATCGGAGCCATCCTCTTTCTCACCCTCAGTCTTAAAAAATAATTTATTAATTAAACAAAATAATTTTAAATAGCATTTTTCTCCCAATACTTTTATTCGCAAAGAACAATGTTTTTTAGAACTAAAACGGCACTGTGGAATGCATCTATCTTTCAATATATTTTTGTAAAATTTGCACTTGTGTGGTATACATTACACAGGGTGTCCCAGAAAAGAGTGATAAGGATTTTAAATGCGGTTTGTATGGCTCTATTAAACACGTAGCCTTATAGTATAACTTTAAATTTGGGAAAGGGTCCAACATTTTTTTGATTTAAATAATTATTTCTCATATAAAGAGGGTCAAAATATTAAATTATCCATTTTTTTGTGAAATCCAAGGGTGTCTTAAAGAGATGGGAAAAAATATTAAAAGTTGTATCTAAATATATTGAATGACATTTTACCCTGCCAAGTTCGTTTTTTTCGGTTTCATTGTTGCAAAAACTATGAATTACAATAAATTTTTCCAATACAATCAATTTCTTAAAAATAGATTAATTACACTATAATTGTATAAAATGATTCCCATGCAATATCATGACTTTGTAAAAATTATTTTTAACCCCTTATAGCGCTTAAAATTATTTATGCGCACAAAAACAAAAATTTTTGCATATAAGGAAAATTATAAGCTTGCAATTTTAACATTTGTAATCAATCTGCTTTCTTCAATTTGTAATCAATCCGCATTCTTTAATTTGTAATCAATCTGTTTTCTTTGATTTGTAATCAATCTGCTTTCTTTGATTCAACCTTTATATTACCTAGTCTACGCCATTCTAGTTGTAATCTTACTCTTCAAAGACAGTTAAAAAAACATCAAAATATGGAAAAAATGTAAGTTGGATACCGACGTTCAAAAATTTCATGTTTTTTAGATTTTAAAAAAACTGTTAACCCCTGTACTCATTACCTCTGGTTCGCCCTGTATCCCTGCCTCTGCCTCGTATTCCTTGAGCACACTGTCCAGATTATACCGACGCTTGAAACTAACGAAGAAATTCCGTGTGTGAGCTTCAGTCTTGGTTCCCAGGATCTCAGCGATTACTTTGAAATTCTTTCCAAATTTACGAATACCTTAGAAAAAATCATGATTAAAACAAAAAACTATTTTATGTTATAAAGTGAACAGTGTACAGTACTGTACAACGTGTGAAGAGTAATGTACAGTGTGGAGTACAAATTTTATGAAAAGCTGAAGAAAGATCTACAATATACTGTGTACAGTGGAAAGAGTAATGTACAACGTGGAGTACAAATTGTATAAAAAACTTAAGCAAGATGAACATATGTCCAGTTTACCTAGTAATGTACGACGTGGAGTAAAAATTGTATAAAAACTGAAGAAAGATGTACAATATGTACAGTTTACCTAGTGTAAAGAGTAATGTACAACGTGGAGTACAAATG